>NW_026283479.1:0-15000 GCF_023373465.1 Oncorhynchus keta | reverse complement strand
GTGACATGTAGATCTCATCTACAGAGATAGACAGAGATAATAAACCAGGAAGTGACATGTACATCACATCTAGAACAGAGACAGAGAGGTAATAAACCAGGAAGTGACATGTAGATCTCATCTACAGAGACAGACAGAGAGTTAATAAACCAGGAAGTGACATGTACATCACATCTAGAACAGAGACAGACAGGTAATAAATCAGGAAGTGACATGTACATCACATCTAGAACAGAGACAGACAGGTAATAAATCAGGAAGTGACATGTACATCACATCTACAACAGAGACAGACATACAGGTAATAAATCAGGAAGTGACATGTACATCACATCTAGGACAGAGACAGAGATATAATAAACCAGGAAGTGACATGTACATCACATCTAGAACAGAGACAGACAGAGAGGTAATAAACCAGGAAGTGACATGTACATCACATCTACAACAGAGACAGACAGAGAGGTAATAAACCAGGAAGTGACATGTACATCACATCTACAACAGAGACAGACAGAGAGTTAATAAACCAGGAAGTGACATGTACATCACATCTACAACAGAGACAGACAGGTAATAAATCAGGAAGTGACATGTACATCACATCTAGAACAGAGACAGACAGAGAGATAATAAACCAGGAAGTGACATGTACATCACATCTAAAACAGAGATAGACAGACAGGTAATAAATCAGGAAGTGACATGTACATCACATCTAGAACAGAGACAGACAGAGAGATAATAAACCAGGAAGTGACATGTACATCACATCTAGAACAGAGACAGACAGAGTGAGGCATTTCTTCTTGGCATTGAAATGAAAACATCTCTGATTGAGAGATAGAGAGAAGAATACAAAAGATAGAGGCAGAAAGAGAAAAGAAAGGGTGAAATTGGATCCCTGCTGGGAAGATATTAGAAGGGGTGAAAATGGATCCCTGCTGGGATGATATTAGAAGGGGTGAAAATGGATCCCTGCTGGGATGATATTAGAAGGGGTGAAATTGGATCCATGCTGGGTTGATATTAGTGCTGAGCAATTAGCCATTTTTAAAGTCAGTTCGGATTCGGTCCGATTTTCAAAATATAATCACGATTTTGGTTTTGACTATTATTTATTTCTTTACATGAAATGTACTATGCATTATGTGGGTTAAATGCTGTAACAACAGAATAAAACAATTAATACAAGACCCATGAAGGTAGTGACTGTCCATTACTGCTCATCTCTTATCAACCATCAGTTATTTATTTTAATAAAATATTTATATTATATTACATTTGTTTTATTTGATAACTTTATTATTAAGTGAGAGAGAGAGAGAGAGAGACAGAGAGAGAGAGAGAGAGAGAGAGAGAGAGAGAGTGAGAGAGAGAGAGAGAGACAGAGAGAGAGAGAGAGAGAGAGAGAGAGAGAGAGAGAGAGAGAGAGAGAGAGAGAGAGACAGAGAGTGACAGAGAGTGAGGGGAGAGATAGAGGGGGAGACAGACAGACAGCCAGCCAGACAGACAGACAGACAGACAGACAGACAGACAGGGTGATACAATAGTAGACATAATAACCTCGTAGTTTCTCTCTGATGCTGCCGTTCCAGGAGCTCTCCTGCAGCAGGGTGGTGGAGCGGGAGAAGATGTCTGTAGCGAGAGGGGGGAGCAGCAGCTGGAGGTGCTTAGGAGCAGAGCCACACTGACTGGAGTTCTGGAGGTATTATAGACCAGGACAATGTTACTAACTATTACTACTACTAGAGTTCTGGAGGTATTATAGACCAGGACAATGTTACTAACTAACTATTACTACTACTAGAGTTCTGGAGGTATTATAGACCAGGACAATGTTACTAACTATTACTACTACTAGAGTTCTGGAGGTATTATAGACCAGGACAATGTTACTAACTATTACTACTACTAGAGTTCTGGAGGTATTATAGACCAGGACAATGTTACTAACTATTACTACTACTAGAGTTCTGGAGGTATTATAGACCAGGACAATGTTACTAACTATTACTACTAGTAGAGTTCTGGAGGTATTATAGACCAGGACAATGTTACTAACTAACTATTACTCTGTGTGTGTGTGTGTGTGTGTGTGTGTGTGTGTGTGTGTGTGTGTGTGTGTGTGTGTGTGTGTGTGTGTGTGGTGTGTGTCCCTGCCCAGTGTGTGTGTGTGTCCCTGCGTACCTCAGTAACACAGTTGATGTGGCAGTATGCCAGCAGTTGTTTCTGTAGGGAGCAGAGCTCTCCTGGAGATGGGCCGGAGCTGACTGCTGTCTGAGGAAGACGTTCCCTGGAGCAGCTTGTCACTGTTCTTCTGCTAGTTCCCCAAACGCTTGGTCCTGCACAATGCGCACACACACGCACGCGCACACGCACACGCACACACACAGACCAGGACAATGTTACACACACACACACACACAATGAATATTCAGGCAACAAGAGAGAGAAGCACAGATCTGCTACTTAATACCACCCAGGAGATAAACTAGATAAACTAGCAGCTACATCTACCACCCAGGAGATAAACTAGATAAACTAACAGCTACATCTACCACCCAGGAGATAAACTAGATAAACTAACAGCTACATCTACCACCCAGGAGATAAACTAGATAAACTAACAGCTACATCTACCACCCAGGAGATAAACTAGATAAACTAACAGCTACATCTACCACCCAGGAGATAAACTAGATAAACTAACAGCTACATCTACCACCCAGGAGATAAACTAGATAAACTAACAGCTACATCTACCACCCAGGAGATAAACTAGCAGGGTAACAGCTACATCTACCACCCAGGAGATAAACTAGATAAACTAACAGCTACATCTACCACCCAGGAGATAAACTAGATAAACTAACAGCCACATCTACCACCCAGGAGATAAACTAGATAAACTAACAGCTACATCTACCACCCAGGAGATAAACTAGATAAACTAACAGCTACATCTACCACCCAGGAGATAAACTAGATAAACTAACAGCTACATCTACCACCCAGGAGATAAACTAGATAAACTAACAGCTACATCTACCACCCAGGAGATAAACTAGATAAACTAACAGCTACATCTACCACCCAGGAGATAAACTAGATAAACTAACAGCTACATCTACCACCCAGGAGATAAACTAGATAAACTAACAGCCACATCTACCACCCAGGAGATAAACTAGATAAACTAACAGCTACATCTACCACCCAGGAGATAAACTAGATAAACTAACAGCTACATCTACCACCCAGGAGATAAACTAGCAGGGTAACAGCTACATCTACCACCCAGGAGATAAACTAGATAAACTAACAGCTACATCTACCACCCAGGAGATAAACTAGCAGGGTAACAGCTACAGAGGAGAGGAGAGGAGAGGAGAGGAGAGGAGAGGAGAGGAGAGGAGAGGAGAGGAGAGGTAAACTGTCTACTCAGTGTTCAATGGTTGAATCATTTTAGTACCGCTGTACCCTATTGCAGGTCTAATCATAGACTGGAAGACTCCCAAGAGAAATGGTGCAGGGTTGTCTCTCCATCCATTCCCTACCTTTAATCCTGAGGCAACATAACGTAGGGCCCTCCCCCCTGCCTAAATAACGGTAGAGGACATACTGGATGACTGACAGATCGGCAGAACTAATAGAGATGCCCCCAAATCTAGTGGAGAGAGGTGTAGTCTGTGAAGAGCTAGGCTAAAAAATAAAAATAAAAAAATAAATAAAAATAAAAAATAAAAAAATAAAAATAATAAAAATATGCCATTTAGCAGACGCTTTTATCCAAAGCGACTTACAGTCATGTGTGCATACATTCTACGTATGGGTGGTCCCGGGAATCGAACCCACTACCCTGGCGTTACAAGCGCCATGCTCTACCAACTGAGCTACAGAAGGACCAGAGAGTACCTCTGTACTCTCTATGAGCTACAGGCCACTTTAAGCCGTACACTCCACAGAGCTGGGCTTTATGGAAGTGTGGCCAGAAAAAAGCCATTGCTTAAGGAAATAAATAAGCAAACACGTTTGGTGTTCGCCAAAAGTCATTTGGAAGATTCCCCAAAAATGTGGAAGAAGGTACTCTGGTCAAATGAGACTAAAATGTAGCTTTTTGGCCATCAAGAAAAACGCTATGTTTGGTGCAAACCCAACACCTCTCATCACCCCGAGAACACCATCCCCACAATGTCTTGGAATGGCCCAGTCAAAGCCCAGAACTCAATCCAATTGAGAATCTGTGGTATGACTTAAAGATTGCTGTACACCAGCGGAAACCCATCCAACTTGAAGGAGCTGGAGCAGTTTTGTCTTGAAGAATGGGCAAAAATCCCCCAGTGGCTAAATGTGTCAAGCTTATGGAGACATACCCTAAGAGACTTGCAGCTGTACTTGCTGCAAAAGGTGGCTCTACAAAATATTGACTTTGGGGGGGTGAATAGTTATGCACGCTCAAGTTTTCTGTTTTTTTGTCTTATTTCTGGTTTGTTTCACAAAAAATATTCAGTATTTTCAAAGTGGTAGGCATGTTGTGTAAATCAAATGATACAAACCATCCCAAAAAAATCTATTTTAATTCCAGGTTGTAAGGAAACAAAATAGGAAAAATGCCAAAGGGGGTGAATACTTTCGCAAGCCACTGCGAGACAGAATGATCTGGAACAACTAGGCTGCCTCTCTCCTCACCGTGTAGAAGCCCAGGTTCCTGAGCAGGGTCTTCATTAGGATCTCAGCCAGGTGTGTGTCAGGGTTGGTGCCGGGGGCTCCGTAGGAGGGGTCCAGGCCGCAGGAGGAGGCCAGGGCCTCGGGGGCCTCGGGGGGACAGCTGAACCCCAGGAGGGATGCTACGTGGGTGTGGTCCTGGAGCGAAGTCAGAATGATGTCCAGTTGCATCCTCTGGAAAACACAGGGTCAAGGGTCAGAGGTTAGAGGTCAGGGGCAGGGACAGGATGCAGCTGAAGAGAGATACACAGAAGTCAGCTATCTATCGATCTATGGCAGCATTTTGACTTGGGAACGTTTGGAGCAGCTTTTCCCAAACCTGCACTTCGTTTTATTTTGACATTTCTTTGTATATTTTAATCCATAAAGATGATGCTGATTCATGATTTTGACAGGTTGAGAAAAGCTTCCTGCCCGTCTGTCCCGACTCCCGACATGTTCATTACTATGAGACAGCTGGAGATCAAATTTGAATATTGAAACAATGTTGCAAATGTCAGAGAGACAAACAGAAAGGTTGATATAAATCCCCTCTGTTGAAAACTAAATGTGAGACCATGTCTAGATGCTTTTCATAGTGGAGATCAAGTTCATAAATTGCCTGGCTGGGCTGACGAAATGTTGTATTTGCCGGAGTCAGATGGAACAGAGTAAATAGGCATTTTTAACGTCATAGATTTAGCCGGTGGTAACTTGTGGAATAGACATCGGCTGGAATGCGGTTTTAACCAATCAGCATTCAGGATTAGACCCACCTGTTATATAAAATAGCATTAAGGCACCTTGGGAGTTTATGGTATATGGTCAATATACCACGGCTTAGGGCTGTATCCAGGCACTCCGTGTTGCGTCATGGCTAAGAACAGCCCATAGCCGTGCTATATTGACCATATACCACACTCCCTCGGGCCTTATTGCTTAAATAGAACTAGGGCCTTATTGACTAAATAGAACTAGAGCCTTATTGACTAAATAGAACTAGAGCCTTATTGACTAAATAGAACGAGGGCCTTATTGACTAAATAGAACTAGGGCCTTATTGACTAAATAGAACTAGGGCCTTATTGACTAAATAGAACTAGGGCCTTATTGACTAAATAGAACTAGAGCCTTATTGACTAAATGGAACTAGAGCCTTATTGACTAAATAGAACTAGAGCCTTATTGACTAAATAGAACTAGAGCCTTATTGACTAAATAGAACTAGGGCCTTATTGACTAAATAGAACTAGGGCCTTATTGACTAAATAGAACTAGGGCCTTATTGACTAAATAGAACTAGGGCCTTATTGCTTAAATAGAACTAGGGCCTTATTGACTAAATAGAACTAGAGCCTTATTGACTAAATAGAACTAGAGCCTTATTGACTAAATAGAACGAGGGCCTTATTGACTAAATAGAACTAGAGCCTTATTGACTAAATAGAACTAGAGCCTTATTGACTAAATAGAACTAGAGCCTTATTGACTAAATAGAACTAGAGCCTTATTGACTAAATAGAACTAGGGCCTTATTGACTAAATAGAACTAGGGCCTTATTGACTAAATAGAACTAGGGCCTTATTGACTAAATAGAACTAGGGCCTTATTGACTAAATAGAACTAGGGCCTTATTGACTAAATAGAACTAGGGCCTTATTGACTAAATAGAACTAGGGCCTTATTGACTAAATAGAACTAGGGCCTTATTGACTAAATAGAACTAGGGCCTTATTGACTAAATAGAACTAGGGCCTTATTGACTAAATAGAACTAGGGCCTTATTGACTAAATAGAACTAGGGCCTTATTGACTAAATAGAACTAGGGCCTTATTGACTAAATAGAACTAGGGCCTTATTGACTAAATAGAACTAGGGCCTTATTGACTAAATAGAACGAGGGCCTTATTGACTAAATTGAACTAGGGCCTTATTGACTAAATAGAACTAGGGCCTTATTGACTAAATAGAACTAGGGCCTTATTGACTAAATAGAACTAGGGCCTTATTGACTAAATAGAACTAGAGCCTTATTGACTAAATAGAACTAGGGCCTTATTGATACAGGTAAATAGTGTTGTTCAGACCAACGTGCAATACATCTATGTACTATACCTGTCCTTTAGACAGACTCTCCCATCTGTCAGGTCCCTGGGGCAGCAGGGAGTGGAGAAGCTCCATCCTCTCTCAGAGGAGGTAACAGCATAGTGGCCCCCACAGACAGAGTCTCAATCACAGCCTAGAGAAAACACGGAGATGGGTCAACGCAACAGAGACACAGTGTTAGAGCCCGACAACACAGAGTTAGAGCCTGAAAACACAGAGACACAGGGTTAGAGCCTGACAACACAGAGTTAGAGCCTGAAAACACAGAGACACAGGGTTAGAGCCTGACAACACAGAGAAACCATTAGAGCCTCACAACACAGAGACACAGTGTTAGAGCCTGAAAACACAGAGACACAGTGTTAGAGCCTGACAACACAGAGACACAGTGTTAGAGCCTGACAACACAGAGACACAGTGTTAGAGCCCGACAACACAGAGACACAGTGTTAGAGCCCGACAACACAGAGACACAGGGTTAGAGCCTGACAACTCAACACAGTATTAGAGCCTGACAACTCAACACAGTGTTAGAGCCTGACAACTCAACACAGTGTTAGAGCCTGACAACTCAACACAGTATTAGAGCCTGACAACTCAACACAGTGTTAGAGCGTGTCAACACAGACACAGTGTTAGAGCCTGACAACTCAACACAGTGTTAGAGACTGACAACTCAACACAGTGTTAGAGCGTGACAACACAGACACAGTGTTAGAGCCTGACAACACAGAGACACAGTGTTAGAGCCTGACAACTCAACACAGTGTTAGAGCCTGACAACACAGAGACACAGTGTTAGAGCCTGACAACACAACACAGTGTTAGAGCCTGACAACACAGAGACACAGTGTTAGAGCCTGACAACACAGAGACACAGTGTTAGAGCCTGACAACACAGAGACACAGTGTTAGAGCCTGACAACACAGAGACACAGTGTTAGAGCCTGACAACACAGAGACACAGTGTTAGAGCCTGACAACACAGAGACACAGTGTTAGAGCCTGACAACACAGAGACACAGTGTTAGAGCCTGACAACACAGAGACACAGTGTTAGAGCCTGACAACACAGAGACACAGTGTTAGAGCCTGACAACACAGAGACACAGGGTTAGAGCCTGACAACACAGTGTTAGCGTTTCAAACACAGTCTGGCATAAACAACAACAGCACCACACAATGAGAGGAGACAACAGCTTGACTATCGATCTCAATCCCAGCCTGACAACCAAAACACACAATGAGAAGAGACAACAGCTTGACTATCGATCTCAATCCCAGCCTGACAACCAAAACACACAATTAGAAGAGACAACAGCTTGACTATCGATCTCAATCCCAGCCTGACAACCAAAACACACAACGAGAGGAGACAACAGCTTGACTATCGATCTCAATCCCAGCCTGACAACCAAAACACACAATGAGAAGAGACAACAGCTTGACTATCGATCTCAATCCCAGCCCGACAACCAAAACACACAACGAGAGGAGACAACAGCTTGACTATCGATCTCAATCCCAGCCTGACAACCAAAACACACAACGAGAGGAGACAACAGCTTGACTATCGATCTCAATCCCAGCCTGACAACCAAAACACACAACGAGAGGAGACAACAGCTTGACTATCGATCTCAATCCCAGCCTGACAACCAAAACACACAACGAGAGGAGACAACAGCTTGACTATCGATCTCAATCCCGGCCTGACAACCAAAACACACAACGAGAGGAGACAACAGCTTGACTATTGATCTCAATCCCAGCCTGACAACCAAAACACACAACGAGAAGAGACAACAGCTTGACTATCGATCTCAATCCCAGCCTGACAACCAAAACACACAATTAGAAGAGACAACAGCTTGACTATCGATCTCAATCCCAGCCTGACAACCAAAACACACAATGAGAAGAGACAACAGCTTGACTATCGATCTCAATCCCAGCCTGACAACCAAAACACACAACGAGAAGAGACAACAGCTTGACTATCGATCTCAATCCCAGCCTGACAACCAAAACACACAATGAGAAGAGACAACAGCTTGACTATCGATCTCAATCCCAGCCCGACAACCAAAACACACAACGAGAGGAGACAACAGCTTGACTATCGATCTCAATCCCAGCCTGACAACCAAAACACACAACGAGAGGAGACAACAGCTTGACTATCGATCTCAATCCCAGCCTGACAACCAAAACACACAACGAGAGGAGACAACAGCTTGACTATCGATCTCAATCCCAGCCTGACAACCAAAACACACAACGAGAGGAGACAACAGCTTGACTATCGATCTCAATCCCAGCCCGACAACCAAAACACACAACGAGAGGAGACAACAGCTTGACTATCGATCTCAATCCCAGCCTGACAACCAAAACACACAACGAGAGGAGACAACAGCTTGACTATCGATCTCAATCCCAGCCTGACAACCAAAACACACAACGAGAGGAGACAACAGCTTGACTATCGATCTCAATCCCGGCCTGACAACCAAAACACACAACGAGAGGAGACAACAGCTTGACTATCGATCTCAATCCCAGCCTGACAACCAAAACACACAACGAGAGGAGACAACAGCTTGACTATCGATCTCAATCCCAGCCTGACAACCAAAACACACAACGAGAGGAGACAACAGCTTGACTATCGATCTCAATCCCGGCCTGACAACCAAAACACACAACGAGAGGAGACAACAGCTTGACTATCGATCTCAATCCCACCAGACAACCAAAACACACAACGAGAGGAGACAACAGCTTGACTATCGATCTCAATCCCAGCCTGACAACCAAAACACACAACGAGAGGAGACAACAGCTTGACTATCGATCTCAATCCCAGCCTGACAACCAAAACACACAACGAGAGGAGACAACAGCTTGACTATCGATCTCAATCCCAGCCTGACAACCAAAACACACAACGAGAGGAGACAACAGCTTGACTATCGATCTCAATCCCGGCCTGACAACCAAAACACACAACGAGAGGAGACAACAGCTTGACTATTGATCTCAATCCCAGCCTGACAACCAAAACACACAACGAGAAGAGACAACAGCTTGACTATCGATCTCAATCCCGGCCTGACAACCAAAACACACAACGAGAGGAGACAACAGCTTGACTATCGATCTCAATCCCGGCCTGACGACCAAAACACAGCGACACTGGGTTTGGCTCAGGGACAAAACCCCAACGGGTCAGGGACAAAACCCCAACGGGTCAGGGACAAAACCCCAACGGGTCAGGGACAAAACCCCAACGGCTCAGGGACAAAACCCCAACGGCTCAGGGACAAAACCCCAACGGCTCAGGGACAAAACCCCAACGGGTCAGGGACCTGGCAAATAGTCAAGTTCAGACCAGTCAGTCAACAGCTTGTGCCTTGTTGCTTTACATATCCAGAGTCCATATTGTCATCTCCAGTCTGAAAGGTAATGTTGTCTGGTAATTAGAGATGTAGTGTTTTGAGGGTTTATAGTTAAATCTATATTGTTAACATTCGGGCTGTATACAGACACCCTTCAAAGGAACAGCTGATCTAGTGGGTTTACTGTGTGAGTCGGTGTTCACCTCTTGGATCTCATCAGGAACAGAGGAATCCATCAGTCTGAAGAGAAGGTTCCGGAGGGGGCGGGCCTGTCGCCCTAGGATACTGGTGGCCACTCCCCCGGCCAGAGCCAAAGCCAGGTGATTGGACAGCAGTCGAAGGCAGAGTTTCAGGAAGTTGTGATGCTCCCTGTAATGAAGTGGTACGTCAGAGTGTTATGAGATACTGTCTTGATAAGACAGAAGACGAAGCCCAGCAGAAAGGCAATGCAACGGTTTTCATTGATTGTAGCATCAGTAAAATGCTACAGAATACTACATGCTAAATGCTACAGAATGCTACATGCTAAATGCTACAGAATGCTACATGCTAAATGCTACAGAATGCTACATGCTAAATGCTACAGAATGCTACATGCTAAATGCTACAGAATGCTACATGCTAAATGCTACATAATGCTACATGCTAAATGCTACAGAATGTACAGTTGAAGTCGGAAGTTTACATACACCTTAGCCAAATACATTGAAACTCGGTTTTTCACTGTTCCTGACATTTAATCCTAGTAAAAAAATCCCTGTTTAAGGTCAGTTAGAATCACCACTTTATTTTAAGAATGTGAAATGTCAGAATAATAGTAGAGAGAATGATTTATTTCAGCTTTTATTTCTTTCATCACATTCCCAGTGGGTCAGAAGTTTACATACACTCAAACCTTATTGTGTTTTCGTGGTCTTACGGGACTGTTAATGCCTCAGATGAATAGTCAGTGTGGTGGATGGAGGCTGCTGTCATTTCACGTCTTCAGGACGGAATGTTTAGAATGAATAGAACCCCACTAAACACATTGTATCCATGACACGGTTCCAACGATTTCATTCCTGTCTTCAGGACGGAATGTTTAGAATGAATAGAACCCCACTAAACACATTGTATCCATGACACGGTTCCAACGATTTCATTCCTGTCTTCAGGACGGTCTCATCAGAATGTTTAGAATGAATAGAACCCCACTAAACACATTGTATCCATGACACGGTTCCAACGATTTCATTCCCGTCTTTACAGTGAGCTCCCTGTAGGGTTCCCTGTAGGAGTGCCTGCAGTACCAGTACCTACCTGGAGGAGGGGAAGGGGAGGGGTGGCACCTCGCTGTTGATGCCGTCACAGTAGCGCTCTAGGAAGGAACGCAGGTGAGAGAAGGTGCATTCTTCCAGGTCCACACAGTAGGGTCTGTGCCACGCTACCACCTGTCTGTCGACCAATTAAAACACAACAATATTATCATCTCATAGGGTCTGTGCCACGCTACCACCTGTCTGTCGACCAATTAAAACACAACAATATTATCATCTCATAGGGTCTGTGCCACGTACCACCTGTCTGTCGACCAATTAAAACACAACAGTATTATCAACTCATAGGGTCTGTGCCACGCTACCACCTGTCTGTCGACCAATTAAAACACAACAATATTATCATCTCATAGGGTCTGTGCCACGCTACCACCTGTCTGTCGACCAATTAAAACACAACAATATTATCATCTCATAGGGTCTGTGCCACGCTACCACCTGTCTGTCGACCAATTAAAACACAACAATATTATCATCTCATAGGGTCTGTGCCACGCTACCACCTGTCTGTCGACCAATTAAAACACAACAATATTATCATCTCATAGGGTCTGTGCCACGCTACCACCTGTCTGTCGACCAATTAAAACACAACAATATTATCATCTCATAGGGTCTGTGCCACGCTACCACCTGTCTGTCGACCAATTAAAACACAACAATATTATCATCTCATAGGGTCTGTGTGTGCTACCACCTGTCTGTCGACCAATTAAAACACAACAATATTATCATCTCATAGGGTCTGTGTGTGTGTGTGTGTGTGTGTGTGTGTGTGTGTACGGTAGGAACAGTCCCCACTGACCCCTGCAGGTCTGAAGTCCAGGGTTGTGGTGCAGCAGACTCAGCATTCCACATAGAAGCACCATGGATAGGGGGGGAATGGGCATCGTGTCTCTTCTAAATGCTATATTTCTATACTGACCTGTCCCTGGGTATCGTGTCACTTCTAAATGCTATATTTCTATACTGACCTGTCCCTGGGCATCGTGTCTCTTCTACATGCTATATTTCTATACTGACCTGTCCCTGGGCATCGTGTCTCTTCTACATGCTATATTTCTATACTGGCATGTCCCTGGGCATCGTGTCTCTTCTACATGCTATATTTCTATACTGGCATGTCCCTGGGCATCGTGTCTCTTCTACATGCTATATTTCTATACTGGCATGTCCCTGGGCATCGTGTCTCTTGTAAATGCTATATTTCTATACTGACCTATCCCTGGGCATCGTGTCTCTTCTAAATGCTATATTTCTATACTGACCTGTCCCTGAGCATTATGTCTCTTCTACATGCTATATTTCTATACAGACCTGTCCCTGGGCATCATGTCTCTTCTAAATGCTATATTTCTATACTGACCTGTCCCTGGGCACCGTGTCTCTTCTACATGCTATATTTCTATGCGTTCCGGGAGCAGGACCAACCTGTCCCTGGGCAGAGCGGTCCATGCCAGGCTGTGGGAGGTACCAGCTGAGATCTGTTGGATGACCACACCGTCCAGACCAACCACCTTCTTCGGCTTGGTGATGGGACCAGTAGAGTTACCCTGGCCACACTGGCCCATGGAGTTGTTACCCCAAGCATACACCTCATTGTCTATAGGTGGAGGAGAGACAGAGAGATGAGAGGAAAAATAGACATCAAGTTGATTTAATCATCCAATCATGGGAACATTTTGAGATGTTACGATGTAGTTTAAAATGTGGTGTGAGATTAAGAAGTGAGATGAAGAAGTGAGATTAAGAAGTGAGATTAAGAAGTGAGATTAAAAAGTGAGATGAAGAAGTGAGATGAAGAAGTGAGATGAAGAAGTGAGATGAAGAAATAAGATTAAGAAGTGAGATTAAAAGTGAGATTAAGAAGTAAAACTAAGTGAGATGAAGAAATAAGATTAAGAAGTGAGATGAATAAATAAGATTAAGAAGTGAGATTAAGAAGTGAGATTAAAAAGTGAGATTAAGAAGTGAGATTAAGAAGTGAGATTAAGAAGTGAGATTAAGAAGTGAGATTAAAAAGTGAGATTAAAAAGTGAGATTAAGAAGTGAGATTAAGAAGTGAGATTAAGAAGTGAGATTAAGAAGTGAGACTAAGAGGTGAGACTAAGAGGTGAGACTAAGAAGTGAGATTAAGAAGTGAGATTAAGAAGTGAGATTAAGAAGTGAGATTAAGAAGTGAGATTAAGAAGTGAGATGAAGAAGTGAGATTAAGAAGTGAGATGAAGAAGTGAGACTAAGAAGTGAGATTAAGAAGTGAGATGAAGAAGTGAGATGAAGAAGTGAGATGAGTAACTGGTGAAATGTGTATGGGGTCATAAGAATCTCCCCTTTCAGAAACAAGAGCATATATGACTTATCCTGTTTGAACTTTACAGATAAACAAGAGTATCTCTAAGTAAAACAGTTGAAGCAGGATAAATCAATACTACCCCACATCGAGCTCTCTCTGTCTAAACTGCACTGTCTCTGTCCAATAAACTGGACAAATCCTTTAAAGTCTCTGTCTCTGTCCAATAAACTGGACAAATCCTTTCCTGTCTCTCTGTCTCTGTCCAATAAACTGGACAAATCCTTTCCTGTCTCTGTCTCTGTCCCAATAAACTGGACAAATCCTTTACTGTCTCTCTGTCTCTGTCCAATAAACTGGACAAATAATTTCCTGTCTCTCTGTCTCTGTCCAATAAACTGGACAAATCCTTTACTGTCTCTGTCCAATAAACTGGACAAATCCTTTCCTGTCTCTCTGTCTCTGTCCAATAAACTGGACAAATCCTTTCCTGTCTCTGTCCAATAAACTGGACAAATCCTTTCCTGTCTCTGTCCCAATAAACTGGACAAATCCTTTCCTGTCTCTGTCCAATAAACTGGACAAATCCTTTCCTGTCTCAGTCCAATAAACTGGACAAATCCTTTACTGTCTTTCTGTCTCAGTCCAATAAACTGGACAAATCCTTTACTGTCTTTCTGTCTCTGTCCAATAAACTGGACAAATCCTTTCCTGTCTCTCCGTCTCTGTCCAATAAACTGGACAAATCCTTTACTGTCTCTGTCCAATAAACTGGACAAATCCTTTACTGTCTCTGTCCAATAAACTGGACAAATCCTTTCCTGTCTCTGTCCAATAAACTGGACAAATCCTTTCCTGTCTCTGTCTCTGTCCAATAAACTGGACAAATCCTTTACTGTCTCTGTCCAATAAACTGGACAAATCCTTTCCTGTCTCTCTGTCTCTGTCCAATAAACTGGACAAATCCTTTCCTGTCTCTCTGTCTCAATAAACTGGACAAATCCTTTCCTGTCTCTGTCCAATAAACTGGACAAATCCTTTCCTGTCTCTCTGTCTCTGTCCAATAAACTGGACAAATCCTTTCCTGTCTCTGTCCAATAAACTGGACAAATCCTTTCCTGTCTCTGTCAATAAACTGGACAAATCCTTTCCTGTCTCTCTGTCTCTGTCCAATAAAC
>NW_026283477.1:0-1164 GCF_023373465.1 Oncorhynchus keta | reverse complement strand
AGCTTGTTTAGGGAAAAGTGCTTATTTCTGGATTTCCATGTTGCAACTTGCTGAAAACTGTCCACAAACGTTTCATTTCATCTCAAATGGACAGCGCAGCAAAAACTGCACCTCCAGAGTGCATCAAACATGATTTAGAGCTTGTTTATGGGAAAGTGCTTATTTACACTTTTTACAGTGTTTTCATAACATCTCGAATGAACATAACAAAACAAAATGTTATCCAGAGTGCATCAAACATGATTTAGAGCTTGTTTAAGGAAAAGTGCTTATTTCTGGATTTCCATGTTGCAACTTGCTGAAAACTGTCCACAAACGTTTCATTTCATCTCAAATGGACAGCACAGCAAAAACTGCACCTCCAGAGTGCATCAAACATGGTTTAGAGCTTGTTTTTGGAAAAAAAAGTTTTTTTTGCATTTCAATGTTGCAACTTGCTGAAAACTGTCCACAAACGATTCACTTCATCTCAAATAGACAGCACAGCAAAAATTGGACATCCAGAGTGCATCAAACATGATTTAGAGCTTGTTTAGGGAAAAGTGCTTATTTCTGGATTTCCATGTTGCAACTTGCTTGCAACTTGCTGAAAACTGTCCAAAATGTTAATTTCATCTCAAATAAACAGCACAGCAAAAAATTGGACATCCAGAGTGCATCAAACATGATTTAGAGCTTGTTTTTGGAAAAAAAGTTTTTTTTGTATTTCCATGTTGCAACTTGCTGAAAACTGTCCACAAACGTTTCATTTCATCTCAAATGGACAGCACAGCAAAAACTGCACCTCCAGAGTGCATCAAACATGATTTAGAGCTTGTTTATGGGAAAGTGCTTATTTACACTTTTTACAGTGTTTTCATAACATCTCGAATGAACATAACAAAACAAAATGTTATCCAGAGGCCAAACATGATTTTAGAGCTTGTTTGGTGAAAAAGTGCTTATTTCTTGATTTCCACGTTGCAACTTTCTGAAACTGTCCAAAATGTTAATTTCATCTCAAATAAACAGCACAGCAAAAATTGGACATCCAGAGTGCATCAAACATGATTTAGAGCTTGTTTTTGGAAAAAAGTTTTTTTTGTATTTCAATGTTGCAACTTGAAAACTGTCCACAAACGATTCACTTCATCTCAAATAGACAGCACAGCAAAATTGGACATC
>NW_026283476.1:0-2691 GCF_023373465.1 Oncorhynchus keta | reverse complement strand
TAGTATCTAACTAAATGCTTGTGTTCCTAGCTCCAACAGTGCAGTAGTATCTAACTAAATGCTTGTGTTCCTAAGCTCCCAACAGTGCAGTAGCATCTAACTAAATGCTTGTGTTTCGCTCCAACAGTGCAGTAGTATCTAACTAGAATGCCTTGTGTTACTAGCTCCAACAGTGCAGTAGTATCCTAACTAAGTACTTGTGTTCCTGGCTCAACAGTGCAGTAGTATCTAACTAAATGCTTGTGTTACTAGCTCAACAGTGCAGTAGTATCTAACTAAATGCTTGTGCTCCTAGCTCCAACAGTGCAGTAGTATCTAACTAAATGCTTGTCTTCCTAGCTCCAACAGTGCAGTAGTATCTAACTAAATGCTTGTGTTCCTAGCTCAACAGTGCAGTTGTATCTAACTAAATGCTTGTGTTACTAGCTCCAACAGTGCAGTAGTATCTAACTAAATGCTTGTCTTCCTAGCTCCAACAGTGCAGTAGTATCTAACTAAATGCTTGTGTTACTAGCTCCAACAGTGCAGTAGTATCTAACTAAATGCTTGTCTTCCTAGCTCCAACAGTGCAGTAGTATCTAACTAAATGCTTGTGTTCCCTAGCTCCAACAGTGCAGTTGTATCTAACTAAATGCTTGTGTTACTAGCTCCAACAGTGCAGTAGTATCTAACTAAATGCTTGTGTTACTAGCTCCAACAGTGCAGTAGTATCTAACTAAATGCTTGTGTTCCCTAGCTCCAACAGTGCAGTAGTATCTAACTAAATGCTTGTCTTCCTAGCTCCAACAGTGCAGTTGTATCTAACTAAATGCTTGTGTTACTAGCTCCAACAGTGCAGTAGTATCTAACTTAAATGCTTGTCTTCCTAGCTCCAACAGTGCAGTTGTATCTAACTAAATGCTTGTGTTACTAGCTCCAACAGTGCACAGTAGTATCTAACTAAATGCTTGTCTTCCTAGCTCCAACAGTGCAGTAGTATCTAACTAAATGCTTGTGTTCCTAGCTCCAACAGTGCAGTTGTATCTAACTAAATGCTTGTGTTACTAGCTCCAACAGTGCAGTAGTATCTAACTAAATGCTTGTGTTCCTAGCTCCAACAGTGCAGTAGTATCTAACTAAATGCTTGTGTTTCTAGCTCCAACAGTGCAGTAGTATCTAACTAAATGCTTGTGTTCCGAGCTCCAACAGTGCAGTAGTATCTAACTAAATGCTTGTGTTCCTAGCTCCAACAGTGCAGTAGTATCTAATAATTCACAACAATACACACAAATGTAAAAGTAACAATGTTATTAAGAAATATATAAATATTAGGAAAAGCAATGTAGGAGTGACATTGACAAAAATACATGAAATGAGTAAAGCAGTATGTAAACATTATTAAAATGACTAGTGTTCCATTATTAAAGTGACCAGTGATTCCATCTATGTAAATAGGGCAGCAGCCTCTAAGGTGCAGGGTTGAGTAACCGGGTGGTATCCGGCTAGTGATGGCTATTTAACTGTCTGATGGCCTTGAGATAGAAGCTGTTTTTCGTCTCTCAGTCCCAGCTTTGATGCACCTGTACTGACTTCGCCTTCTGGATGGTAGAGGGGTTGCTTTGGACTTCCTGTGACATTGTGTTATATAGGTGTTCTGGAGGGCAGTGCCACGGTGACGCGTTGGGCAGACAGCACCACCCTCTGGGGAGCCCTACGGTTGCGGGCGGTGCAGTTGCCGTACCAGGCGGTGATACAGCCCGACAGGATAATCTCAATTGTGCATCTGTAAAACTTTGTTAAGGTCTTAGAGGCAAAGCCACATTTTTTCAGCCTCCTGAGGTTGAAGACGCATTGTGGGTGGACCATTTCAGATTGTCAGTGATGTGTACGCCGAGGAACTTTAAGCTTTCCACATTCTCCACTGTGGTCCCATCGATGTGGATAGAGGCGTGCTCCTTCTACTGTTTCCTGAAGTCCACGATCAGCTCATTTGTTGTGTTGACGTTGAGGGTGAGTTTATTGATTGTGGCCTGTGGAACATTGTCCCACTCCTCTTCGAAGGATATGCAACGTTTCTGGATATCGGCGGGAACAGAACACGCATCGATCCAGAACATCTCAAACATGTACAGTGGGTGACATGTCTGGTGAGCATGTAGACCATGGGAGACATGGGACATCTTCAGCTTCCAGGAACTGTGTACAGATCCTTGAGACATGGGGACGTGCATTATCATGCTGAAACATGAGGTGGTGGCGGTGGATGAATGGCACCATAATTGTCCTCAGGATCTTGTTACGGTATCGCTGTGCATTATCATGCTGAAACATGAGGTGATGGCGGTGGATGAATGGCACCATAATGGTCCTCAGGATCATTATCACGCTGAAACATGAGGTGGTGGAGGTGGATGAATGGCACCATAATGGTCCTCAGGATCATTATCATGCTGAAACATGAGGTGGTGGCGGTGGATGAATGGCACCGTAATGGTCCTCAGGATCATTATCACGCTGAAACATGAGGTGGTGGCGGTGGATGAAATGGCACCGTAATGGTCCTCAGGATCATTATCACGCTGAAACATGAGGTGGTGGCGGTGGATGAATGGCACCGTAATGGTCCTCAGGATCTATCACGCTGAAGCATGAGGTGATGACGGGTGATGGCGTGGCTGACACATACATGAGTGGTGGCGGTGGATGAATGGA
>NW_026283475.1:0-17875 GCF_023373465.1 Oncorhynchus keta | reverse complement strand
TCTGTCTCTCCTCTACCCCCAACCCTGTCTGTCTCTCTCCTCTACCCCCACCCTGTCTGTCTCTCTCCTCTACCCCCACCCTGTCTGTCTCTCTCCTCTACCCCCACCCTGTCTGTCTCTCTCCTCTACCCCCCACCCTGTCCGTCTCTCTCCTCTACCCCCACCCTGTCCGTCTCTCCTCTACCCACACCCTGTCTGTCTCTCCTCTACCCCCACCCTGTCTGTCTCTCCTCTACCCCCACCCTGTCTGTCTCTCCTCTACCCCCACCCTGTCTGTCTCTCCTCTACCCCCACCCTGTCAGGTCTCTCCTCTACCCCCACCCTGTCTGTCTCTCTCCTCTACCCCCACCCTGTCTGTCTCTCTCCTCTACCCCCACCCTGTCTGTCTCTCTCCTCTACTCCCACTCTACCCTGTCTGTCTCTCTCCTCTACCCCCACCCTGTCTGTCTCTCCTCTACCCCCCACCCTGTCTGTCTCTCCTCTATCTACCCCCACCCTGTCTGTCTCTCTCCTCTACCCCCACCCTGTCTGTCTCTCTCCTCTACCCCCACCCTGTCTGTCTCTCTCCTCTACCCCCACCCTGTCTGTCCTCTCCTCTACCCCCACCCTGTCTGTCTCTCTCCTCTACCCCCACCCTGTCTGTCTCTCTCTCTACCCCCACACCCTGTCTGTCTCTCTCCTCTACCCCCACCCTGTCTGTCTCTCTCCTCTACCCCCACCCTGTCTGTCTCTCCTCTACCCCCCAACCCTGTCTGTCTCTCTCCTCTACCCCCACCCTGTCTGTCTCTCTCCTCTACCCCCCCACCCTGTCTGTCTCTCTCCTCTACCCCCACCCTGTCTGTCTCTCTCCTCTACCCCCACCCTGTCTGTCTCTCTCCTCTACCCCCACCCTGTCTGTCTCTCTCCTCTACCCCCACCCTGTCTGTCTCTCTCTCTACCCCCACCCTGTCCGTCTCTCACAATCCTGTCTGTCTCCTCTACCCCCACCCTGTCTGTCTCTCCTCTACCCCCACCCTGTCTGTCTCTCTCCTCTACCCCCCACCCTGTCTGTCTCTCTCCTCTACCCCACCCTGTCTGTTCTCTCCTCTACCCACACCCTGTCTGTCTCTCCTCTACCCCCACCCTGTCCGTCTCTCCCTCTACCCACACCCTGTCTGTCTCTCCTCTACCCCCACCCTGTCTGTCTCTCTCCTCTACCCCCACCCTGTCTGTCTCTCTCCTCTACCCCCACCCTGTCTGTCCTCTCCTCTACCCCCACCCTGTCTGTCTCTCTCCTCTACCCCCACCCTGTCTGTCTCTCTCTCTACCCCACCCTGTCTGTCTCTCTCCTCTACCCCCACCCTGTCTGTCTCTCCTATCTACCCCCACCCTGTCTGTCTCTCCTCTACCCCCACCCTGTCTGTCTCTCCTCTACCCCCACCCTGTCTGTCTCTCTCCTCTACCCCCACCCTGTCTGTCTCTCCTCTACCCCCACCCTGTCTGTCTCTCTCCTCTACCCCCACCCTGTCTGTCTCTCTCCTTGCCCTACCCTGTCTGTCTCTCTCTGCCCCCACCCTGTCTGTCTCTCTCCTCTGCCCCACCCTGTCTGTCTCTCCTCTACCCACCCTGTCTGTCTCTCCTCTACCCCCACCCTGTCTGTCTCTCTCCTCTACCCCCACCCTGTCTGTCTCTCTCCTCTACCCCCACCCTGTCTGTCTCTCTCCTCTACCCCCACCCTGTCTGTCTCTCTCCTCTACCCCCCACCCTGTCTGTCTCTCTCCTCTACCCCCACCCTGTCTGTCTCTCTCCTCTACCCCCCACCCTGTCTGTCTCTCTCCTCTACCCCCACCCTGTCTGTCTCTCTCCTCTACCCCCACCCTGTCTGTCTCTCTCCTCTACCCCCACCTTGTACCGTCTGTCCACACCTGTCTGTCTCCTCTACCCCCACCCTGTCTGTCTCTCTCCTCTACCCCCACCCTGTCTGTCTCTCTCCTCTACCCCCACCCTGTCTGTCTCTCTCCTCTACCCCCACCCTGTCTGTCTCTCCTCTACCCCACACCCTGTCTGTCTCTCCTCTACCCCCACCCTGTCTGTCTCTCCTCTACCCACACCCTGTCTGTCTCTCTCCTCTACCCCCACCCTGTCTGTCTCTCTCCTCTACCCCCACCCTGTCTGTCTCTCTCCTCTACCCCCACCCTGTCTGTCTCTCCTCTACCCCCACCCCTGTCTGTCTCTCTCCTCTACCCCCACCCTGTCTGTCTCTCTCCTCTACCCCACCCTGTCTGTCTCTCTCTCTACCCCCACCCTGTCTGTCTCTCTCCTCTACTCCCCACCCCACCCTGTCTGTCTCTCTCCTCTACCCCCACCCTGTCTGTCTCTCTCCTCTACCCCCACCCTGTCTGTCTCTCTCCTCTACCCCCACCCTGTCTGTCTCTCTCCTCTACCCCCACCCTGTCTGTCTCTCTCCTCTACCCCCACCCTGTCTGTCTCTCTCCTCTACCCCCCACCCTGTCTGTCTCTCTCCTCTACCCCCACCCTGTCTGTCTCTCTCCTCTACCCCCCACCCTGTCTGTCTCTCTCCTCTACCCCCACCCTGTCTGTCTCTCTCCTCTACCCCCACCCTGTCTGTCTCTCTCCTCTACCCCCACCCTGTCTGTCTCTCTCCTCTACCCCCAACCCTGTCTGTCTCTCTCCTCTACCCCCACCCTGTCTGTCTCTCCTCTACCCCCACCCTGTCTGTCTCTCTCTCTACTCCCACCCTGTATGTCTCTCCTCTACCCCCACCCTGTCTGTCTCTCCTCTACCCCCCACCCTGTCTGTCTCTCTCCTCTACCCCCCGCTCTGTCTGTCTCTCCTCTACCCCCCCCCTGTCTGTCTCTCCTCTACCCCCACCCTGTTTGTCTCTCTCCTCTCCCCCCACCCTGTCTGTCTCTCTCCTCTACCCCCACCCTGTCTGTCTCTCTCCTCTACCCCCCACCCTGTCTGTCTCTCTCCTCTACCCCCCACCCTGTCTGTCTCTCTCCTCTCCCCCCACCCTGTCTGTCTCTCTCTCTACCCCCACCCTGTCTGTCTCTCTCCTCTACCCCCCCCCTGTCTGTCTCTCTCCTCTACCCCCACCCTGTCTGTCTCTCTCCTCTACCCCCACCCTGTCTGTCTCTCTCCTCTACCCCCCACCCTGTCTGTCTCTCTCCTCTACCCCCCACCCTGTCTGTCTCTCTCCTCTACCCCCACCCTGTCTGTCTCTCTCCTCTACCCCCACCCTGTCTGTCTCTCCTCTACCCCCACCCTGTCTGTCTCTCTCCTCTACCCCCACCCTGTCTGTCTCTCTCCTCTACCCCCACCCTGTCTGTCTCTCTCCTCTACCCCCCACCCTGTCTGTCTCTCTCCTCTACCCCCACCCTGTCTGTCTCTCTCTCTACCCTCACCCTGTCTGTCTCTCTCCTCTACCCCCACCCTGTCTGTCTCTCTCCTCTACCCCCACCCTGTCTGTCTCTCTCCTCTACCCCCACCCTGTCTGTCTCTCCTCTACTCCCACCCTGTCTGTCTCCTCTACCACACCCTGTCTGTCTCTCCTCTACCCCCACCCTGTCTGTCTCTCCTCTACCCCCACCCTGTCTGTCTCTCTCCTCTACTCCCACCCTGTCTGTCTCTCTCCTCTACCCCCACCCTGTCTGTCTCTCCTCTACCCCCAACCCTGTCTGTCTCTCTCTCTACCCCCACCCTGTCTGTTCTCTCCTCTACCCCACCCTGTCTGTCTCTCTCCTCTACCCCCACCCTGTCTGTCTCTCCTCTACCCCACCCTGTCTGTCTCTCTCCTCTACCCCCACCCTGTCTGTCTCTCTCTCTACCCCCACCCTGTCTGTCTCTCTCCTCTACCCCCACCCTGTCTGTCTCTCCTCTACCCCCACCCTGTCTGTCTCTCCTCTACCCCCACCCTGTCTGTCTCTCCTCTACCCCCACCCTGTCTGTCTCTCCTCCTCTACCCCCACCCTGTCTGTCTCTCTCTCTACCCCCACCCTGTCTGTCTCTCCTCTACCCCCACCCTGTCTGTCTCTCTCCTCTACCCCCACCCTGTCTGTCTCTCTCCTCTACCCCCACCCTGTCTGTCTCTCTCCTCTACCCCCCACCCTGTCTGTCTCTCTCTCTCTACCCCCACCCTGTCTGTCTCTCTCTCTACCCCCACACCCTGTCTGTCTCTCCTCTACCCCCACCCTGTCTGTCTCTCTCCTCTACCCCCACCCTGTCTGTCTCTCTCCTCTACCCTCACCCTGTCTGTCTCTCCTCTACCCCCACCCTGTCTGTCTCTCCTCTACCCCCACCCTGTCTGTCTCTCTCCTACCCCCACCCTGTCTGTCTCTCTCCTCTACCCCCACCCTGTCTGTCTCTCTCCTCTACCCCCACCCTGTCTGTCTCTCTCCTCTACCCCCACCCTGTCTGTCTCTCTCTCTACCCCTCACCCTGTCTGTCTCTCTCTCTACCCCCACCCTGTCTGGTCTCTCTCTCCCCTACTCCCCACTCCTGTCTGTCGTCTCTCCTCTACCCCCACCCTGTCTGTCTCTCCTCTACCCCCACCCTGTCTGTCTCTCTCCTCTACCCCCACCCTGTCTGTCTCTCTCCTCTACCCCCACCCTGTCTGTCTCTCTCCTCTACCCCCACCCTGTCTGTCTCTCCTCTACCCCCACCCTGTCTGTCTCTCCTCTACCCCCACCCTGTCTGTCTCTCTCCTCTACCCCCACCCTGTCTGTCTCTCTCCTCTACCCCCACCCTGTCTGTCTCTCTCCTCTACTCCCCACCCTGTCTGTCTCTCTCCTCTACCCCCACCCTGTCTGTCTCTCCACCCCCACCCTGTCTGTCTCTCCTCTACCCCCACCCTGTCTGTCTCTCCTCTACCCCACACCCTGTCTGTCTCTCCCTCTACCCACACCCTGTCTGTCTCTCTCTCTACCTCACCCTGTCTGTCTCTCCTACCACCTGTCTGTCTCTCCTCTACCCCCACCCTGTCTGTCTCTCCTCTACCCCTACCCGTCTGTCTCTCTACCCCCACCCTGTCTGTCTCTCCTCTACCCCCACCCTGTCTGTCTCTCTCTACCCCCACCCTGTCTGTCTCTCCTCTACCCCCTACCCTGTCTGTCCTCTCCTCTACCCCAACCCTGTCTGTCTCTCCTCTACCCCCACCCTGTCTGTCTCTCTCCTACGCCCCACCCTGTCTGTCTCTCTCCTCTACCCCCACCCTGTCTGTCTCTCTCTCTACCCCCACCCTGTCTGTCTCTCTCTCTCTACCCCCACCCTGTCTGTCTCTCTCCTCTACCCCCACCCTGTCTGTCTCTCCTCTACCCCCACCCTGTCTGTCTCTCTCCTCTACCCCCACCCTGTCTGTCTCTCCTCTACCCCCACCCTGTCTGTCTCTCTCCTCTACCCCCAACCCTGTCTGTCTCTCCTCTACCCCCAACCTGTCTGTCTCTCTCCTCTACCCCACCCTGTCTGTCTCTCCTCTACCCTCACCCTGTCTGTCTCTCTCCTCTACCCCACCCCTGTCTGTCTCTCTCCTCTACCCCCCACCCTGTCTGTCTCTCCTCTACCCACACCCTGTCTGTCTCTCCTCTACCCCCACCCTGTCCGTCTCTCCTCTACCCCCACCCTGTCCGTCTCTCCTCTACTCCCCACCCTGTCCGTCTCTCCTCTACCCCCACCCTGTCTGTCTCTCCTCTACCCCACCCTGTCTGTCTCTCTCCTCTACCCCCACCCTGTCTGTCTCTCTCCTCTACCCCCACCCTGTCTGTCTCTCTCCTCTCTACCCCCACCCTGTCTGTCTCTCTCCTCTACCCCCACCCTGTCTGTCTCTCCTCTACCCCCCACCCTGTCTGTCTCTCCTCTACCCCCACCCTGTCTGTCTCTCCTCTACCCCACCCTGTCTGTCTCTCCTCTACCCCCACCCTGTCTGTCTCTCCTCTACCCCCAACCCTGTCTGTCTCTCTCTCTACCCCCACCCTGTCTGTCTCTCCTCTACCCCCACCCTGTCTGTCTCTCTCCTCTACCCCCACCCTGTCTGTCTCTCTCCTCTACCCCCACCCTGTCTGTCTCTCTCCTCTACCCCCACCCTGTCTGTCTCTCCTCTACCCCCACCCTGTCTGTCTCTCTCCTCTACCCCCCACCCTGTCTGTCTCTCTCCTCTACCCCCACCCTGTCTGTCTCTCTCCTCTCACCCCCACCCTGTCTGTCTCTCCTCTACCCCACTCCTGTCTGTCTCTCTCCCTACCCTGTCTGTCTCTCCCTCTACCCCCTACCCTGTCTGTCTCTCTCCCCACCCCCACCCTGTCTGTCTCTCCTCTACCCCACCCTGTCTGTCTCTCCTCTACCCCCACCCTGTCTGTCTCTCTCTACCCCCACCCTGTCTGTCTCTCTCCTCTACCCCCACCCTGTCTGTCTCTCCTCTACCCCCACCCTGTCTGTCTCTCTCCTCTACCCCCACCCTGTCTGTCTCTCCTCTACCCCCCACCCTCACCTGTCCGTCTCTCCTCTACCACCCCCACCCTGTCTGTCTCTCTCCTCTACCCCCACCCTGTCTGTCTCTCTCCTCTACCACCAACCCTGTCTGTCTCTCTCCTCTACCCCCAACCCTGTCTGTCTCTTCCTCTACAACCAACCCTGTCTGTCTCTCTCCTCTACCCCCACCCTGTCTGTCTCTCTCTCTACCCCCACCCTGTCTGTCTCTCCTCTACCCTCCACCTGTCTGTCTCTCTCCTCTACCTCCCACCCTGTCTGTCTCTCTCCTCACTCCCCACCCTGTCTGTCTCTCTCCTCTACCCCCCACCCTGTCTGTCTCTCTCCTCTACCCCCACCCTGTCTGTCTCTCTCCTCTACCCCCCACCCTGTCTGTCTCTCTCCTCTCTCCCCCACCCTGTCTGTCTCTCTCCTCCTACCCCCCACCCTGTCTGTCTCTCTCCTCTACTCCCCCACCCTGTCTGTCTCTCCCTCTACCCCCCACCCTGTCTGTCTCTCTCTACCCCCACCCTGTCTGTCTCTCCTCTACCCCCACCCTGTCTGTCTCTCTCCTCTACCCCCACCCTGTCTGTCTCTCCTCTACCCCCACCCCACCCTGTCTGTCTCTCTCTCTACCCCCCACCCTGTCTGTCTCTCTCCTCTCTACCCCCCACCCTGTCTGTCTCTCCTCTACCCCCACCCTGTCAGTCTCTCTCTCTACCCCCACCCTGTCTGTCTCTCCCTCTACCCCCACCCTGTCTGTCTCTCTCCTCTACCCCCCACCCTGTCTGTCTCTCTCCTCCTACCCCCACCCTGTCTGTCTCTCTCCTCTACCCCCACCCTGTCTGTCTCTCTCCCTCTACCCCCACCCTGTCTGTCTCTCTCCTCTCACCCCCACCCTGTCCGTCCTCTCCTCTACCCCCACCCTGCCCGTCTCTCCTCTACCTCACCCTGTCCGTCTCTCCTCTACCCCCCACCCCCGCCCTGTCTGTCTCTCTCTACCTCCCACCCTGTCTGTCTCTACTCTACCCCACTCCTGTCTGTCTCTCTCTCTCTACCCCCACCCCTGTCCGTCTCTCCTCTACCCACACCCTGTCCCGTCTCTCCCTCTACCCCCACCCCCACCCTGTCTGTCTCTCTCTCTCACTCCCCACCCGTTCTGTCTGTCTCTCCTCTACTCCCCACCCTGTCTGTCTCTCTCCTCTACCCCCCACCCTGTCTGGTCTCTCTCTCCTCACCCCCACCCTGTCTGTCTCTCTCCTCTACCCCCCACCCTGTCTGTCTCTCTCCTCCACCCCCACCCTGTCTGTCTCTCTCCTCTACCCCCACCCTGTCCGTCTCTTCTCCTCTACCCCCAACCCTGTCCGTCTCTCTCTCTACCCCACCCTGTCCGTCTCCCTACCCCCCACCCTCGCCTGCCAAGTCTCTCCTCTACCCCCACCCTGTCTGTCTGTCTCTCTCTACCCCACCCTGTCTGTCTGTCTCTCCTCTACCCCCACCTGTCCGTCTCAATGTCCAGTCTCTCCTCTACCCCCACCCGCCAGTCCGTCTCTCCTACCCTCACCCTTTGCCCCAGCTTCTCTACCCCCACCTGTCCAGATCTCTCCTCTCCCCACCCTGTCAGGTCTCTCCTCTGCCCCCCACCCTGTCCGTCTCTCCTCTACCCCCACCCTGTCCGTCTCTCCTCTACCCCCACCCTGTCCGTCTCTCCTCTACCCCACCCTGTCCGTCTCTCCTCTGCCCCACCCCGTCCGTCTCACATCTACCCCCACCCCTGTCTGTCTCTCTCTCTACCCTCGTGCCCTGCCCTGTCTCTTCCTTCTACCCCCACCCTGTCCGTCTCTCCTCTACCCCCACCCCTGTCTGTCTCTCTCATCCACCCCCACCCTGTCCGTCTCTCCTCTACCCCACCCCACCCTGTCCGTCTCTACTCTGCACCCCACCCTGTCTGTCTCTCCCCTACCCCCACCCTGTCTGTCTCTCTCTCTACCCCCACCCTGTCTGTTCTCTCACTCCCCACCCTGTCTGTCTCTCTACCCCCCACCCTGTCTGTCTCTCTCCTCTACCCCCACCTCCTGTCTGTCTCTTCCCCACCCACCCTGTCTGTCTCTTCCTTCTACCCCACCCTGTCTGTCTCTTTCTCACCTTACCCTCACCCTGTCTGTCTTCCTCTACCCTCACTCCTGTCTGTCTCTCTCCTCTACCCCCACCCTGTCTGTCTCTCTCTCTACCCCCACCCTGTCTGTTCTCTCCTCTCACCCACACCCTGTCTGTCTCTCCCCTACCCCTTCTACCCACCCTGTCCGTCTCTCCCTCTAACACAACCCTGTCCAGTCTCTCGCTCCTCACTCCTGCCTGTCCGTCTCTCCTCTACTCCCCACCCTGTCTGTCTCTCTCCTCTACCCCCACCCTGTCTGTCTCTCCTCCTCTACCCCACCCTGTCTGTCTCTCTCCTCTACCCCCCCCCTGTCGTTCTCTCCTCTACCCACGCTGTCTGTCTCTCCTCCCCCACCCTGTCTGTCTCTCCTCTACCACCCTGTCTGTCTCTCTCTACCCCCACCCTGTCTGTCTCTCTCACTCCCCACCCTGTCTGCTCTCTCTCTTCCGCCTCACCTGTCTGTCTCCTTCTACCTTCCACTCACCCTGTCTGTCTCTCTCACTCTACCCCCACCCTGTCTGTCTCTCTCCTCACCATTCTAACCCCCCACCCCTGTCTGTCTCTCTCCTCTACCCCCCACCCTGTCTGTCTTCTCCACCCCCACCCCTGTCTGTCTTCTACCTCCCACCCCTGTCTGTCTCTCTCCTCTACCCCACTCACCCTGTCTGTCTCTTCTCTTCTCTCTGTCATCTCTCTTACCCCACCCTGTCTGTCTCTCTCCTCTACCCCCACCCTGTCTGTCTCTCTCATCTCACCCCCACCCTGTCTGTCTTCTCTCCTCTACCCCCACCCTGTCTGTCTCTCTCCTCTACCCCCACCGCCTGTCTGTCTCTCTCCTCTACCCCCACCCTGTCTGTCTCTCTCCCTCTACCCCCACCCTGTCTGTCTCTCCTCTACCCACCCTGCCTGTCTCTCTCCTCTACCCCCACCCTGTCCGTCTCTCTCCTCTGCCCCCCACCCCCACCTGTCTGTCTCTCCTCTACCCCCCACCCTGTCTGTCTCTCTCCCCTACCCCACCTCTATCCACCTGTCTGTCTCTCTCCCCTACCCCCACCCTGTCTGTCTCTCCTCTACCCCCACCCTGTCTGTCTCTCCTCTACCCCCACCCTGTCTGTCTCTCTCCTCTCACCCCCACCCTGTCCTGTCTCCTCTACTCCCTACCCCCACCCCTGTCTGTCTCTCCTCTACCCCCACCCTGTCTGTCTCTCCTCCTACCCCACCCTGTCTGTCTCTCCTCTACCCCCACCCGTCTGTCTCTCTCCTCTACAACCACCCTGTCTGTCTCTCTCCTCTACCCCCACCCTGTCTGTCTCTCTCCTCTACCCCCCACCCTGTCTGTCCTCTCTCCTCTACCCCCACACCTGTCTGTCTCATCTCATCTGCCCCCCACCCTGTCTGTCTCTCTCCTCTACCCCCACCCCCTGTCTGTCTCTCTCCTCTACCCCCCACCCTGTCTAGTCTCTCTCCCTCTACCCCCACCCCTGTCTGTCTCTCTCTCCTCTACCCCCACCCTGTCTGTCTCTCCTCTACCCACCACACTGTCTGTCTCTCCTCTGCCCCCACCCTGTCTGTCTCTCTCCTCTACCCTCACCCTGTCTGTCTCTCCTCTACCCCCACCCTGTCTGTCTCTCCTCTACTCCCACCCTGTCTGTCTCTCCTCTACCCCCACCGTCTGCTGTCTCTCACTCTGACCATACTTCTCCGTTTCTCCATCTGCCCCCACCCTGTCTGCTCATACATCATCTCCACCCTGTCTGTCTCTCTCACTCTCGCCATGTCTGTCTCTCTCCTCTACCCCCACCCTGTCTGGCTTCTCCTCTACCCCCACCCTGTCAATGTCTCTCCTCTGCCCCACACCCTGTCTGTCTCTCTCCTCTGCCCCCACCCTGTCTGTCTCTCCTCTACCCCCACCCTGTCTCGTCTCTCTCCTCCTTACCCCCACGCCCTGCCTGTCTCTCTCCTCTGCCCCCACCCTGTCTGTCTCTCTCCTCTACCCCCACCCTGTCCGTCTCCATCTACCCCCACCCTGTCCGTCTCTCTCCTACTTGCCCCACCCTGTCCGTCTCCTGCTCATCTACCCCCACCCTGTCTGGTCTCTCCTCTACCCCCACCCTGTCGTGTCTCTCCTCTACCCCCACCCTGTCTGTCTCTCCTCTACCCCCCACCCTGTCTGTCTCTCTCCTCTACCTTACCCTGTCTGTCTCTCCTCTGCACCCCACCCTGTCATGTCTCTTCTCTGCCTCCACCGCCGTCTTGTCTCTCTCCCCCACCCCCACCCTGTCAGTCTCTCTCTCTACCCCCACCCCCACCCTGTCTGTCTCTCCTCTACCCCCACCCTGTCTGTCTCCTCCTCTACCCCCCACCCTGTCTGTCTCTCCTCTGCCCCCACCCCTGTCTGTCTCTCTCCTCTACCCACCAACCCTGTCTGTCTCTCTCCTCTACCCCCACCCTGTCTGTCTCTCCTCTACCCCCCACCCTGTCTGTCTCTCTCCTCTACCCCCACCCTGTCTGTCTCTCTCCTCTGCCCCCACCCTGTCTGTCTCTCTCCTCTACCCCCCACCCTGTCTGTCTCTCTCCTCTGCCCCCCACCCTGTCTGTCTCTCTCCTCCCTACCCCCACTCTGTCTGTCTCTCTCCCTCTCACCCCCACCCTGTCATGTCTCTCTCCTCCTCTGCCCATACCTGTCAGTCTCCTATCTGCCCCACCCTGTCTGTCTCTCTACTCTACCCCCACCCTGTCTGTCTCTCCTCTACCCCCACCCTGTCTGTCTCTCCTCTACCCCCACCCTGTCTGTCTCTCCTCTACCCCCACCCTGTCTGTCTCTCCTCTACCCCCCACCCTGTCCGTCTCTCCTCTACCCCCCACCCCCACCCTGTCTGTCTCTCCTCTACCCCCACCCTGTCTGTCTCTCTCCTCTACCCCCCACCCTGTCTGTCTCCTCCTCTACCCCCACCCTGTCAGTCTCTCCTCTACCCCCCACCCTGTCTGTCTCTCCTCTACCCCCACCCTGTCTGTCTCTCTCCTCTACCCCCACCCTGTCTGTCTCTCTCCTCTACCCCCCACCCTGTCTGTCTCTCTCCTCTACCCCCACCCTGTCTGTCTCTCCTCCTCTACCCCACCCTGTCTGTCTCTCTCCTCTACCCCCCACCTGTCCGTCTCTCCTCTACCCCCACCCTGCCCGTCTCTCCTCTGCCACACCCTGTCCGTCTCTCCTCTACCCCCCACCCCACCCTGTCTGTCTCTCCTCTACCCCCCACCCTGTCTGTCTCTACTCTACCCCCACCCTGTCTGTCTCTCTCCTCTACCCCCACCCTGTCCGTCTCTCCTCTACCCACACCCTGTCCCGTCTCTCTCCTCTACCCCCTACCCCCACCCTGTCTGTCTCTCCTCTACCCCCACCCGTTCTGTCTCTCTCCTCTACCCCCACCCTGTCTGTCTCTCTCCTCTGCCCCCCACCCTGTCTGTCTCTCTCCCTCTACCCCCCACCCTGTCTGTCTCTCTCCTCTACCCCCCACCCTGTCTGTCTCTCTCCTCTACCCCCACCCTGTCTGTCTCTCTCCTACCCCCACCCTGTCCGTCTCTCTCCTCTACCCCCACCCTGTCCGTCTCTCTCCTCTGCCCCACCCTGTCCGGTCTCTCCTCTACCCCCACCCTGTCCGTCTCTCCTCTACCCACACCCTGTCCGTCTCTCCTCTACCCCCACCCTGTCTGTCTGTCTCTCCTCTACCCCCACCCTGTCTGTCTGTCTCTCCTCTGCCCCCCACCTGTTAGTCCTCTCCTGCCCCACCCTGTCAGGTCTCTCTCTACCCCCACCCTGTCAGGTCTCTCCTCTGCCCCCACCCCTGTCCGTCTTCCTCTACTTCCACCTGTCCGTCTCTCCTCTGCCCCCACCCCTGTCCGTCTCTCCTCTGCCCACCCTGTCCGTCTCTCCTCTACCCCCACCCTGTCCGCCTCTCCTCTGCCCCCACCCTGTCCGTCTCTCCTCTACCCCCACCCTGTCCGTCTCTCCTCTACCCCCACCCTGTCCAGGTCTCTCCTCTACCCCACCCCCGTCCGTCTCTCCTCTGCCCCCACCCCGTCTGTCTCTCCTCCTACCCCCACCCTGTCTGGTCTCTCCTCTCACCCCCACCCTGTCTGTCTCTCCTCTACCCCACCCTGTCCAAGTCTCTCCTCTACCCCCCACCCCCACCCTGTCCAGTCTCTACTCTGCCCCCCCACCCTGTCTGTCTCTCCTCTACCCCCACCCTGTCTGTCTCTCTCCTCTACCCCCACCCTGTCTGTCTCTCTCCTCACCCCCACCCTGTCTGTCTCTCTCACTCCTACCCCCCACTCCCACCCTGTCTGTCTCTCTCTCTACCCCCACCCTGTCTGTCTCTCACTCTACCCCCACCCTGTCTGTCTCTCTCACTACCACCCACCCTGTCTGTCTCTCTCCTCTACCCCACCCTGTCTGTGTCTCTCCTCTACCCCCACCCTGTCTGTCTCTCTCCTCTACCCCCACCCTGTCTGTCTCTCTCCTCTACCCCCCACCCTGTCTGTCTCTCTCCTCTACCCCCCACCCTGTCTGTCTCTCTCTCCTCTACCCCCCACCCTGTCTGTCTCTCCTCTACCCACACCCTGTCCGTCTCTCCTCTACCCCACCCTGTCCGTCTCTCCTCTAACACAGCCCTGTCCGTCTCTCCTCTACCCCCACCCCTGTCTGTCTCTCTCCTCTACCCCCACCCTGTCTGTCTCTCTCCTCTGCCCCCCCACCCTGTCTGTCTCTCTCCTCTACTTCACCCTGTCTGTCTCTCTCCCTCTACCCCCACCCTGTCTGTCTCTCCTCTACCCTCCACTGTCTGTCTCTCTCCTCTACCCCCACCCTGTCTGTCTCTCTCCTCTACCCCACCCTGTCACGTCTCTCCTCTACCCCCACCCTGCCCGTCTCTCCTCTACCCCCACCCTGTCTCGTCTCTCCTCTACCCCCACCCCACCCTGTCTGTCTCTCCTACCCCACCCTGTCTGTCTCTATCTACCCCCACCCTGTCTCTCTCCTCTACCCCCACCCTGTCTGTCTCTCTCCTCTACCCCCACCCTGTCCGTCTCTCCTCTACCCACACCCTGTCCGTCTCTCCTCTACCCCCACCCCCACCCTGTCTGTCTCTCCTCTACCCCCACCCGTTCTGTCTCTCTCCTCTACCCCCACCCTGTCTGTCTCTCTCCTCTACCCCCACCCTGTCTGTCTCTCTCTCCCCCCCCCTGCTGTCTCTCCCTACCCCCACCCTGTCTGTCTCTCTCCTCTACCCCCACCCTGTCTGTCTCTCTCCTCTGCCCCCACCCTGTCCGTCTCCCTGCTCTCCTCTACCCCACCCTGTCCAGTCTCTCTCTCCTCTACCCCCACCCTGTCCGTCTCTCCTCTACCCCCACCCTGTCCAGTCTCTCCTCTACCCACACCCTGTCCGTCTCTCCTCTGCCCCACCCTGTCTGTCTGTCTCCTCTACCCCCACCCTGTCTGTCTGTCTCTCCTCTGCCCCCACCCTGTCCGTCTCTCCTCTACCCCCACCCTGTCGCGTCTCCTCTACCCCCACCCTGTCCGTCTCTCCTCTACCCCCACCCTGTCCAAGTCTCTCTCCTCCACCCCCACCCTGTCCGTCTCTCCTCTGCCCCCACCCCTGTCCGTCTCTCCTCTACCCCCACCCTGTCCGTCTCTCCTCTACCCCCACCCTGTCCGTCTCCCTCCCCCCACCCTGTCCGTCTCTCCTCTGCCCCCACCCTGTCCGTCTCCCTCTACCCCCACCCTGTCCAGGTCTCTCCTCTACCCCCACCCTGTCCGCTCTCCTCTACCCCCACCCCGTCCAGTCTCTCTCTGCCCCCACCCCGTCTGTCTCTCCTCTACCCACCCTGTCTGTCTCTCCTCTGCCCCACCCTGTCTGTCTCTCCTCTACCCCACCCTGTCCGTCTCCCTCTACCCCCACCCCCACCCTGTCAGTCTCTACTCTACCCTCACCTGTCTGTCTTCCTCTCCCCACCCTGTCTGCTCTCCTCTACCCCACCTGTCTGTCATCTCTCCTCTACCCCCCACCCTGTCTGTCTCTCTCTCTCTACCCTCCACCTGTCTGTCTCTCATACCTCTACCCCCACCCTGTCTGTCTCTCCTCTACCCCCACCCTGTCTTGTCTCTCTCCTCTACCCCACCCTGTCTGTCTCTCTCCTCTACCCCCACCCTGTCTGTGTCTCTCCTCTACCCCCACCCTGTCTGTCTCTCTCCTCTACCCCACCCTGTCTGTCTCTCTCCTCTGCCCACCACCCTGTCTGTCTCTCTCCTCTACCCTCCACCCTGTCTGTCTCTCTACTCTACCCCCACCCTGTCTGTCCTCTCCTCTACCCACACCCTGTCAGGTCTCTCCTCTACCCCCACCCTGTCCGTCTCTCCTCCTACCCCCACCCTGTCCGTCTCTCCTCTAACACACCCTGTCCGTCTCTCCTCTACCCCCACCCTGTCCGTCTCTCCTCTACCCCACCCTGTCTGTCTCTCTCCTCTACCCCACCCTGTCTGTCTCTCTCCTCTACCCCCATCGTCTGTCTCTCTCCTCTACCCCCGCACCCTGTCTGTCTCTCTCCTCTACCCCCCACGCTGTCTGTCTCCTCTACCCACACCCTGTCTGTCTCTCCTCTACCCCACCCTGTCTGTCTCTCCCTACCCCACCCTGTCTGTCTCTCTCCTCTACCCCCCACCCTGTCTGTCTCTCCCTCTACCCCCACCTGTCTGTCTCTCTCCTCTACCCCCACCCTGTCTGTCTCTCTCCTCTACCCCCACCCTGTCTGTCTCTCTCCTCTACCCCCCACCACCCTGTCTGTCTCTCTCCCTCTACCCCCACCTGTCTGTCTTCCTCTACCCCTAACCTGTCTGTCTCTCTACTCCCCACCCTGTCTGTCTCTCTCTCTACTCCCCAACCTCTGTCTGTTCTCTCCTCCTCTACCCCAACCCTGTCTGATCTCTCTCTATCCCTAGATTCTGTCTGTCTCTCTCCTTCTACCCCCTACCCTGCCTGTCTGCTCTCTCCTCTACCCCCACCCTGTCTGTCTCTCTCTCTGCCCCCACCCTGTCTGTCTCTCCTCTACCCCCAACCCTGTCTGTCTCTCTCCTCTACAACCAACCCTGTCTGTCTCTCTCCTCTCGCCCCCACCCTGTCTGTCTCTCTCTCTACCTCCCCCCACCCCACCCTGTCTGTTCTCTCTCCTCTACCCCCACCCTGTCTGTCTCTCCTCTACCCCCACCCTGTCTGTCTCTCCTCCTCACCCCCCCACCCTGTCTGTCTCTCCTCTACCCCCCACCCTGTCTGTCTCTCTCCTCTACTCCCACCCTGTCTGTCTCTCCTCTTACCCCCCACCCTTATTTTCGGGCTCTCCTCTACCCCCCACCCTCTGTCTGTCTCTCTCTCTACCCCCCACCCTTATTGTCGCTCTCCTCCTACCCCCACCCTGTCTGTCTCTCTTTCTCTACCCCCAACCCTGTCTGTCTCTCTCCTCTACCCCCAACCCTGTCTGTCTCTCTCCTCTACAACCAACCCTGTCTGTCTCTCTCCTCTACTCCCCCACCCTGTCTGTCTCTCTCCTCTACCCCCCACCTCTGTCTGTCTCTCTCCTCTACCCCCACCCTATCTGTCTCTCTCCCTCCACCCCCCACCCTGTCTGTCTCTCTCCTCTACCCCCACCCTGTCTGTCTCTCTCCTCTACCCCCACCCTGTCTGGTCTCTCTCCTCCCACCCCACCCTGTCTGTCTCTCTCCTCCACCCCCACCCTGTCTGTCTCTCTCCTCTACCCCCACCCTGTCTGTCTCTCTCCTCTACTCTCCCCCCACCCCCACCCTGTCTGTCTCTCCTACCTTCCACCCCCACCCTGTCTGTCTCTCTCCTCTACCCCCTCACCCCCCCACCCTGTCTGTCTCTCTCTCTACCCCCACCCTGTCTGTCTTCCTCTACCCCACCCTGTCTGTCTCTCTCCTCTACCCCCACCCTGTCTGTCTCTCTCCTCTACCCCCACCCTATCTGTCTCTCTCCTCTACCCCCACCCTGTCTGTCTCTCTCCTCTACCCCCCCACCCTGTCTGTCTCTCTCCTCTACCCCCACCCTGTCTGGCTCTCTCCTCTACCCACCACCCTGTCTGTCTCTCCTCTACCCCCACCCTGTCTGTCTCTCCTCTTACCCCCACCCTGTCTGTCTCTCCTCTACCCCCACCCTGTCTGTCTCTCCTCTACCCCCACCCATGTCTGTCTCTCCTCTACTCCCCACCCTGTCTGTCATCTCTCTCTACCCCCTCTAACCTCTGTCTGTCTCTCTCCCCTACTACCCCACCCTGTCTGTCTCTCTCCTCTACCCCCACCCTACTCTCTGTCTGTCTCTCTCCCTGCTACCTCCTCTAACCCTGTCTGTCTCTCCTCTACTCCCACCCTGTCTGTCTCTCTCCTCTACCCCCACCCTGTCTGTCTCTCTCCTCTACCCCCCACCCTGTCTGTCTCTCTCCTCTACCCCCACCCTGTCTGTCTCTCCTCTACCCCCCACCCTTATTGTCGCTTCTCCTCTACCCCCCACCCTGTCTGTCTCTCTCCTCTACTCCCCCAACCCTGTCTGTCTCTCTCTCTACCCCCAACCCTGTCTGTCTCTCTCCTTCTACCCTCAACCCTCGCTCTGACTCTCTCCTCTACCCCCACCCTGTCTGTCTCTCTCCTCTACCCCCACCCTGTCTGTCTCTCTCCTCTACCCCCACCCTGTCTGTCTCTCCTCTCTACCCCCACCCTGTCTGTCTCTCCTCTCACCCCCAACTCCTGTCTGTCTCTCTCCTCTACAACCAACCCTGTCTGTCTCCTCCTCTACCCCCCACCCTGTCTGTCTCTCTCTCTACCCCCACCCCCCACCCTGTCTGTCTCTCTCCTCCACCCCCCACCCTGTCTGTCCTCCTCTCTACCCCCACCCTGTCTGTCTCTCTCCTCTACCCCCACCCTGTCTGTCTCTCCTCTACCCCCCACCCTGTCTGTCTCTCTCCTCTACCCCCCACCCCGCCTGTCTGTCTCTCCTCTACCCCCACCCTTATTGTCGCTCTCCTCTACCCCCCACCCTGTCTGTCTCTCTCTCCTCCACGCCCCACCCTTATTGTCGCTTTCCTCTACCCCCACCCTGTCTGTCTCTCTCCTCTACCCCCCACCCTGTCTGTCTCTCTCTACTCCCCTTACCCTGTCTGTCTCTCTCCTCTACCCCCACCCTAATCTCGTCTCTCTCTCTC
>NW_026283474.1:25000-33083 GCF_023373465.1 Oncorhynchus keta | reverse complement strand
ATAATATAATATAATATTACCTGTAGTTCTATATCCTCTCACATAGTCTAATATAATATAATATTAGTATAATATAATATAATATTACCTGTAGTTCTATATCCTCTCACATAGTCTAATATAATATAATATTAGTATAATATAATATACTATTACCTGTAGTTCTATATCCTCTCACATAGTCTAATATAATATAATATTAGTATAATATAATATAATATTACCTGTAGTTCTATATCCTCTCACATAGTCTAATATAATATAATATTAGTATAATATAATATAATATTACCTGTAGTTCTATATCCTCTCACATAGTCTAATATAATATAATATTAGTATAATATAATATAATATTACCTGTAGTTCTATATCCTCTCACATAGTCTAATATAATATAATATTAGTATAATATAATATAATATTACCTGTAGTTCTATATCCTCTCACATAGTCTAATATAATATAATATTAGTATAATATAATATAATATTACCTGTAGTTCTATATCCTCTCACATAGTCTAATATAATATAATATTAGTATAATATAATATAATATAATATAATATAATATAATATTACCTGTACTTCTATATCCTCTCACATAGTCTAATATAATATAATATTACCTGTAGTTCTATATCCTCTCACATAGTCTAATATAATATAATATTAGTATAATATAATATAATATTACCTGTAGTTCTATATCCTCTCACATAGTCTAATATAATATAATATTAGTATAATATAATATAATATAATATAATATAATATTACCTGTAGTTCTATATCCTCTCACATAGTCTAATATAATATAATATTACCTGTAGTTCTATATCCTCTCACATAGTCTAATATAATATAATATTAGTATAATATAATATAATATTACCTGTAGTTCTATATCCTCTCACATAGTCTAATATAATATAATATTATTATAATATAATATAATATTACCTGTAGTTCTATATCCTCTCACATAGTCTAATATAATATAATATTAGTATAATATAATATAATATTACCTGTAGTTCTATATCCTCTTACATAGTCTAATATAATATAATATTACCTGTAGTTCTATATCCTCTCACATAGTCTAATATAATATAATATTACCTGTAGTTCTATATCCTCTCACATAGTCTAATATAATATAATATTACCTGTAGTTCTATATCCTCTCACATAGTCTAATATAATATAATATTACCTGTAGTTCTATATCCTCTCACATAGTCTAATATAATATAATATTAGTATAATATAATATAATATTACCTGTAGTTCTATATCCTCTCACATAGTATAATATAATATAATATAATATTACCTGTAGTGCTATATCCTCTCACATAGTCTAATATAATATAATATTACCTGTAGTTCTATATCTCTCACATAGTCTAATATAATATAATATTACCTGTAGTTCTATATCTCCTTCACATAGTCTAATATAACATAATATTACCTGTAGTTCTATATCCTCTCACATAGTCTAATATAATATAATATTACCTGTAGTTCTATATCCCTTCACATAGTCTAATATAATATAATATTACCTGTAGTTCTATATCCTCTTACATAGTCTAATATAATATAATATTAGTATAATATAATATAATATTACCTGTAGTTCTATATCCTCTCACATAGTATAATATAATATAATATAATATTACCTGTAGTGCTATATCCTCCCTCACATAGTCTAATATAATAATATAATATTACCCTGTAGTTCTATATCCTCTCACATAGTCTAATATAATATAATATTACCTGTAGTTCTATATCCTCTCAGTCTAATATAATATAATATTACCTGTAGTTCTATATCCTCTCACATAGTCTAATATAATATAATATTAGTATAATATAATATAATATTACCTGTAGTTCTATAACCTCTCACATAGTCTAATATAATATAATATAATATTACCTGTAGTTCTATATCCTCTCACATAGTCTAATATAATATAATATTACCTGTAGTTCTATATCCTCTCACATAGTCTAATATAATATAATATTACCTGTAGTTCTATAACCTCTCACATAGTCTAATATAATATAATATTACCTGTAGTTCTATAACCTCTCACATAGTCTAATATAATATAATATTACCTGTAGTTCTATATCCTCTCACATAGTCTAATATAATATAATATTACCTGTAGTTCTATATCCTCTCACATAGTCTAATATAATATAATATTACCTGTAGTTCTATATCCTCTCACATAGTCTAATATAATATAATATTACCTGTAGTTCTATATCCTCTCACATAGTATAATATAATATTAGTATAATATAATATAATATTACCTGTAGTTCTATATCCTCTCACATAGTCTAATATAATATAATATTACCTGTAGTTCTATATCCTCTCACATAGTCTAATATAATATAATATTAGTATAATATAATATAATATTACCTGTAGTTCTATATCCTCTCACATAGTCTAATATAATATAATATTAGTATAATATAATATAATATTACCTGTAGTTCTATATCCTCTCACATAGTCTAATATAATATAATATTAGTATAATATAATATAATATTACCTGTAGTTCTATATCCTCTCACATATCTAATATAATATAATATTAGTATAATATAATATAATATTACCTGTAGCTCTATATCCTCTCATAGAATAATATAATATAATATTACATGTAGTTCTATAACCTCTTACATAGTCTAATATAATATAATATTAGTATAATATAATATAATATTAGTATAATATAATATAATATTACCTGTAGTTCTATATCCTCTCACATAGTCTAATATAATATAATATTAGTATAATATAATATAATATTACCTGTAGTTTCTATATCCTCTCACATAGTCTAATATAATATAATATTAGTATAATAATATATATAATATTACCTGTAGTTCTATATCCTCTTCACATAGTCTAATATAATATAATATTAGTATAATATAATATAATATTACCTGTAGCTCTATATCCTCTCACATAGAATAATATAATATAATATTACATGTATAATATCTTACATAGTCTAATATTATAATATTAGTATAATATAATATAATATTAGTATAATATAATATAATATTACCTGTAGTTCTATAACCTCTCATAGTATAATATAATATAATATAATATAATATAATATAATATTACCTGTAGTTCTATATCCTCTCACATAGTCTAATATAATATAATATTATTATAATATAATATAATATTACCTGTAGTTCTATATCCTCTCACATAGTATAATATAATATAATATTAGTATAATATAATATAATATTACCTGTAGTTCTATATCCTCTTACATAGTCTAATATAATATAATATTACCTGTAGTTCTATATCCTTCACATAGTCTAATATAATATAATATTACCTGTAGTTCTATATCCTCTCACATAGTCTAATATAATATAATATTACCTGTAGTTCTATATCCTCTTACATAGTCTAATATAATATAATATTACCTGTAGTTCTATATCCTCTTACATAGTCTAATATAATATAATATTACCTGTAGTTTCTATATCCTCTCACATAGTCTAATATAATATAATATTACCTGTAGTTCTATATCCTCTCACATAGTCTAATATAATATAATATTACCTGTAGTTCTATATCCTCTTACATAGTCTAATATAATATAATATTACCTGTAGTTCTATATCCTCTCACATAGTCTAATATAATATAATATTACCTGTAGTTTTATATCCTCTCATAGTCTAATATAATATAATATTAGTATAATATAATATAATATTAGTATAATATAATATACTATTACCTGTAGTTCTATATCCTCTCACATAGTCTAATATAATATAATATTAGTATAATATAATATAATATTACCTGTAGTTCTATATCCTCTTCACATATTCTAATATAATATAATATTAGTATAATATAATATAATATTACCTGTAGTTCTATATCCTCTCACATAGTCTAATATAATATAATATTAGTATAATATAATATACTATTACCTGTAGTTCTATATCCTTCACATAGTCTAATATAATATAATATTAGTATATATAATATAATATTACCTGTAGTTCTATATCCTCTCACATAGTCTAATATAATATAATATTAGTATAATATAATATAATATTACCTGTAGTTCTATATCCTCTCACATAGTCTAATATAATATAATATTAGTATAATATAATATAATATTACCTGTAGTTCTATATCCTCTCACATAGTCTAATATAATATAATATTAGTATAATATAATATAATATTACCTGTAGTTCTATATCCTCTCACATAGTCTAATATAATATAATATTAGTATAATATAATATAATATTACCTGTAGTTCTATATCCTCTCACATAGTCTAATATAATATAATATTAGTATAATATAATATAATATAATATAATATAATATAATATAATATTACCTGTACTTCTATATCCTCTCACATAGTCTAATATAATATAATATTACCTGTAGTTCTATATCCTCTCACATAGTCTAATATAATATAATATTAGTATAATATAATATAATATTACCTGTAGTTCTATATCCTCTCACATAGTCTAATATAATATAATATTAGTATAATATAATATAATATAATATAATATAATATTACCTGTAGTTCTATATCCTCTCACATAGTCTAATATAATATAATATTACCTGTAGTTCTATATATTATAATATAATATAATATTACCTGTAGTTCTATATCCTCTCACATAGTCTAATATAATATAATATTATTATAATATAATATAATATTACCTGTAGTTCTATATCCTCTCACATAGTCTAATATAATATAATATTAGTATAATATAATATAATATTACCTGTAGTTCTATATCCTCTTACATAGTCTAATATAATATAATATTACCTGTAGTTCTATATCCTCTCACATAGTCTAATATAATATAATATTACCTGTAGTTCTATATCCTCTCACATAGTCTAATATAATATAATATTACCTGTAGTTCTATATCCTCTCACATAGTCTAATATAATATAATATTACCTGTAGTTCTATATCCTCTCACATAGTCTAATATAATATAATATTAGTATAATATAATATAATATTACCTGTAGTTCTATATCCTCTCACATAGTATAATATAATATAATATAATATATTACCTGTAGTGCTATATCCTCTCACATAGTCTAATATATATATAATATTACCTGTAGTTCTATATCCTCTCACATAGTCTAATATAATATAATATTACCTGTAGTTCTATATCCTCTCATAGTCTAATATAATATAATATTACCTGTAGTTCTATATCCTCTCACATAGTCTAATATAATATAATATTACCTGTAGTTCTATATCCTCTCACATAGTCTAATATAATATAATATTACCTGTAGTTCTATATCCTCTTACATAGTCTAATATAATATAATATTAGTATAATATAATATAATATTACCTGTAGTTCTATATCCTCTCACATAGTATAATATAATATAATATAATATTACCTGTAGTGCTATATCCTCTCACATAGTCTAATATAATATAATATTACCTGTAGTTCTATATCCTCTCACATAGTCTAATATAATATAATATTACCTGTAGTTCTATATCCTCTCACATAGTCTAATATAATATAATATTACCTGTAGTTCTATATCCTCTCACATAGTCTAATATAATATAATATTACCTGTAGTTCTATAACCTCTCACATAGTCTAATATAATATAATATAATATAATATTACCTGTAGTTCTATATCCTCTCACATAGTCTAATATAATATAATATTACCTGTAGTTCTATATCCTCTCATAGTCTAATATAATATAATATTACCTGTAGTTCTATAACCTCTCACATAGTCTAATATAATATAATATTACCTGTAGTTCTATAACCTCTCACATAGTCTAATATAATATAATATTACCTGTAGTTCTATATCCTCTCACATAGTCTAATATAATATAATATTACCTGTAGTTCTATATCCTCTCACATAGTCTAATATAATATAATATTACCTGTAGTTCTATATCCTCTCACATAGTCTAATATAATATAATATTACCTGTAGTTCTATATCCTCTCACATAGTATAATATAATATAATATTAGTATAATATAATATAATATTACCTGTAGTTCTATATCCTCTCACATAGTCTAATATAATATAATATTACCTGTAGTTCTATATCCTCTCACATAGTCTAATATAATATAATATTAGTATAATATAATATAATATTACCTGTAGTTCTATATCCTCTCACATAGTCTAATATAATATAATATTAGTATAATATAATATAATATTACCTGTAGTTCTATATCCTCTCACATAGTCTAATATAATATAATATTAGTATAATATAATATAATATTACCTGTAGTTCTATATCCTCTCACATAGTCTAATATAATATAATATTAGTATAATATAATATAATATTACCTGTAGCTCTATATCCTCTCACATAGAATAATATAATATAATATTACATGTAGTTCTATAACCTCTTACATAGTCTAATATAATATAATATTAGTATAATATAATATAATATTAGTATAATATAATATAATATTACCTGTAGTTCTATATCCTCTCACATAGTCTAATATAATATAATATTAGTATAATATAATATAATATTACCTGTAGTTCTATATCCTCTCACATAGTCTAATATAATATAATATTAGTATAATATAATATAATATTACCTGTAGTTCTATATCCTCTCACATAGTCTAATATAATATAATATTAGTATAATATAATATAATATTACCTGTAGCTCTATATCCTCTCACATAGAATAATATAATATAATATTACATGTAGTTCTATAACCTCTTACATAGTCTAATATAATATAATATTAGTATAATATAATATAATATTAGTATAATATAATATAATATTACCTGTAGTTCTATATCCTCTCACATAGTCTAATATAATATAATATTAGTATAATATAATATTATATTACCTGTAGTTCTATATCCTCTCACATAGTCTAATATAATATAATATTAGATACATCTTTTTAAAAACATGTTGGGCCATTTTAACAGCTTTTAATTTAAATTAAACCGGTCAATCTGATGTCATTTGGAGAGGATTTTTATTTTTTTAAATGTTTATTTATTGCATTTGCTCCCCGGTCCCTAAACGTCTTCACTGCGAGAGAGAAGCAGAGATGACAGAGAGAAAACCAACTTCACTGATATCAACTAGATTGAAGCTTTCATTCTATCGATTTATGACAATATTCTGGTGAGCAACGGTAAACATAGTCTTCAAGGGCAACTACAAATGACAGAAGTGAAATTGCAGGTATCTAATTATAGACAAGTTGACTAAGAAATAGATTACCAAAATGTCGGAAAATTCTAAGCAGAAATATAGGCCTATCTAAAAAAGGCCTGTCTAAAACAATGGTTGCGTCACCTCTGACTGTTTTCTATATTTGCGTGTTTTGGGTCGGTAATGTTGGCTTTATGAACAAACAGCTGACCCACACATCACTAACACACCATTGTGTTAGACCACCCACTGTGGCACCGAGTAAAGGAACGTCACGCCTGTGGAATCTGTCCCGTCTTGTTTAGTTTATGGCCAATCGCGGAATATGACGCCAACGAGGTACGGTTTACTGTTTGAGTCTGCAGATCAGAAACAACCCTCCTGTTGAGTTGAAAGAGCCGTGTGTGTGTGTGTGTGTGTGTGTGTGTGTGTGTGTGTGTGTGTGTGTGTGTGTGTGTGTGTGTGTGTGTGTGTGTGTGTGTGTGTGTGTGTGTGTGTGTGTGTGTGTGTGTGTGTGTGTGTGTGTGTGTGTGTGTGTGTGTGCAGTACACTGAATGATGAGCTCATATACTGTCTTCTCCGACTGCCTCTCTCTCTCCTCTGATCATATCTCACAGACGTTAATAACACGCACATGTTCACACACACACACACACACACACACACACACACACACACACACACACACACACACA
>NW_026283474.1:10000-20000 GCF_023373465.1 Oncorhynchus keta | reverse complement strand
GCTCTGCTCGGTTCGGCTCGGCTCCACGCTCCTCTGTAGAGCCATAATGGCATCCAGATGTGTGGTTGACGTTCAGGTCGGACGTCATCCCTCTTCCTCTCCTCCCTATTTTATTGTCCTCTCCACAGGCCCGCTGGCGGAGAGAGAGAGAGAGAGAGAGAGAGAGAGAGAGAGAGAGAGAGAGAGAGAGAGAGAGAGGGAGAGAGAGAGAGAGAGAGAGAGAGAGAGAGAGAGAGAGAGGAGAGAAAGAGAGAGAGAGAGAGAGAGAGAGAGAGAGAGAGAGAGAGAGAGAGAGAGACAGAGAGACAGAGAGAGAGAGAGAAGGGGGAGAAAGAGAGAGAGAGAGATAAACCAGGCCTAGGTGCCTTGGGAGGGTTACTGTAGGAACTAGACTTGTGTACACACAGACACACAGGGTTGGGGAGTTGATTACTAATCAGTAACTGTAATCAGATTACAGATACTTTTGAGAAGCCAGATGATTACTTCTTGATTACTTTTAAATTCAGAAAGGATGTACATGATGACACTTCTCAATGACATTCAAATCAGCGTTGAAAAAGGTGGAAGTTTAAGTTTGTTCCACCTGAGAGAGTCTGACCACCAATCAGAGACCACTATGATGACACACCAAATTATGACCATCAATCAGAGACCGCTATGATGACACACCAAATGACCACCAATCAGAAACCACTATGATGACACACCAAATGATGACCACCAATCAGAGACCACTATGATGACACACCAAATGATGACCACCAATCAGAGACCACTATGATGACACACCAAATGATGACCACCAATCAGAAACCACTATGATGACACACCAGAGAGACTATCCTGGCTGGTTTAGAGAGGTTGTCCTGGCTGGTTTTAGAGAGACTGTCCTGGCTGGTTTAGAGAGACTATCCTGGCTGGTTTAGAGAGGCTGTCCTGGCTGGTTTAGAGGAGTTGTCCTGGCTGGTTTAGAGAGACTGTCCTGGCTGGTTTAGAGGGTTGTCCTGGCTGGTTTAGATAGACTGTCCTGGCTGGTTTGAAGAGACTGTCCTGGCTGGTTTAAAAGAGGTTGTCCTGGCTGGTTTAGAGAGATTGTCCTGGCTGGTTTAGAGAGGCTGTCCTGGCTGGTTTAGAGAGGCTGTCCTGGCTGGTTTAGAGAGGCTGTCCTGGCTGGTTTAGAGAGGCTGTCCTGGCTGGTTTAGAGAGGCTGTCCTGGCTGGTTTTTCGAGAGGCTGTCCTGGCTGGTTTTAGAGAGTTGTCCTGGCTGGTTTAGAGAGACTGTCCTGGCTGGTTTAGAGAGCTGTCCTGGCTGGTTTAGAGAGGCTGTCCTGGCTGGTTTAGAGAGGTGCTAGACTCTACTGTACTGACCTACTGACCTCTATCATGATGTAATACTTCACTGTCTTTTCTTACTAACACAGGTTTACTGATAACTACATTGTTGAGGAAAATGTACTTACTATGACTGTGATATGTGGTGCAGCTGGTTGAGAGAATGCCAAGAGTGTGCAAAGCTGTCATCAAGGCAAGGGTGGCTACTTTGAACAATCCAAAATATAAAATATATTTTGATAGGTTTTACACTTGTTTGGTTACTACATGATTCCATATGTGTTATTTCATAGTGTTGATGTCTTCATCACTATTATTCTGCAATGTAGAAAATAGTAACAAATAAAGAGAAACCCTGGAATGAGGAGGTGTGTCAAACTATTGACTGGTCCTGTAAATGTAATGGTGATTTACGTAACTCACTAGTCCGATGGCTGTTGATGTGACTAGAACAACAGGATGGAATGAATAGAGGAGATTCCATGGTGGTCATTCTAGAATGTTCCTGCTGATGAATGTCACAGTCCGTACTTTGGCTTTAGTGTTGCCGTGCCGATAAGGCTGCAGTTAATATACCTGAATCACACATCTGTTTCTGTATCCAATCTTTCCTACAGGATCTCTTTCCACGACTCTGACAATAGCTAGAAAATAGGCAGACGGTTTGTATGGCATCGATTTGAACAGAAGTGGATGGTGTTTATGTCCAGAGAGCAGCAGGGCTGCTGGCTACAGCTAAACTAGCCTGAGGCAGGGATGGATGGCAACAACAAAACATTTGTTTACCTTCCTGTCTAAATACAAGCTTGTGTTCTGCAAGGAAAACTATTTGCTGACTTCTCTTGTGAATTACATCACTTTAATTCTCCCAATACCAGGAAGGAGGGAGGATGGAGGGATGGAGGGATGGAGGGATGGAGGGATGGAGGGATGGAGAGATGGAGGGATGGAGAGATGGAGGGATGGAGAGATGGAGAGAGGGAGAGATGGAGGGATGGAGAGATGGAGGGATGGAGAGATGGAGAGATGGAAGGGATGGATGAGATGGAGGGATGGAGGGATGGAGAGATGGAGGGATGGAGAGATGGAGAGATGGAGAGATGGAGGGATGGAGGGATGGAGAGATGGAGGGATGGAGAGATGGAGAGATGGAGAGATGGAGGGATGGAGGGATGGAAGTGGAAGATGGAGGGATGGAGGGATGGAAGATGGAGGGATGGAGAGATGGGATGGATGGAGAGATGGAGAGGAGAGATGGAGGGATGGAGAGATGGAGGGATGGAAGATGGAAGATGGAGGGATGGAGAGATGGAGGGATGGAGGGATGGAGAGATGGAAGATGGAGGATGGAGATGGAAGATGGAGAGATGGAGGGATGGAGGGATGGAAGATGGAGGATGGAGAGATGGAGAGATGGAGAGATGGAGGGATGGAGGGATGGAGGATGGAATGATGGAGGATGGAGGGATGGAGATGGAGGGATGGAGAGATGGAAGGGATGGAGAGATGGAGAGAGGGAGAGATGGAGGGATGGAGAGATGGAGGGATGGAGAGATGGAAGATGGAGGGATGGAGATGGAGGGATGGAGGGATGGAGAGATGGAGAGATGGAGGGATGGAGAGATGGAGAGATGGAGAGATGGAGGGATGGAGGGGATGGAAGATGGAGGGATGGAGAGATGGAGAGATGGAGGGAGATGGAGGGATGGAGGGATGGAGATGGAGGGATGGAGGGATGGAAGATGGAGAGATGGAGGGATGGAGGGATGGAGATGGAGGATGGAGAGATGGAGGGATGGAATGATAGGGATGGAGGGATGGAGAGATGGAAGATGGAGAGGGATGGAGAGATGGAGAGATGGAGGATGGAATGATGGAGGGATGGAGAGATGGAGAGATGGAGGGATGGAGAGATGGAGAGATGGAGGGATGGAGAGATGGAGAGAGGGAGAGATGGAGGGATGGAGAGATGGAGAGATGGAGGGATGGAGGATGGGAGAGATGGAGGGATGGAGAGATGGAGGATGGAATGATAGAGATGGAGGATGGAGGAATGGAAGATGGAAGGATGGAAGATGGAAGATAGATGGAAAGGATGGAATGATGGAAGATGGAGGGATGGAGGGATGGAATGATGGAGAATGGAAGATGGAAGATGGAAGGATAAGATGGAGAGATGGAGAGATGGAGAGATGGAGAGATGGATGGATGGAGGATGGAGAGATGGAAGATGGATGGAGGATGGAGAGATGGAGGGATGGAGGGATGGAGAGATGGAGAGATGGATGGAGGGATGGAGAGATGGAGAGATGGAGGGATGGAGAGATGGAGGGGTGGAATGATGGAGAGATGGAGGGGTGGAATGATGGAGAGATGGAATTATGGAGAGATGGGAGAGATGGATGGAAGGATGGAATGATGGAGAGATGGAGAGATGGAGGGATGGAAGATGGAAGATGGAGGATGGAAGATGGAGGATGGAGGATGGAGGGATGGAGGGATGGAGAGATGGAGAGATGGAGAGATGGAGGGATGGAGAGATGGAGGGATGGAGATGATGGATGGGGATGGAGGGATGGAGGGATGGAGGGATGGAGGATGGAGGAATGGGATGGATGGAGATGGAGGGATGGAGAGATGGAGGGATGGAGGGATGGAGGGATGGAGAGATGGAGGGATGGAGAGATGGAGGATGGAGAGATGGAGGGATGGAGAGATGGAGAGATGGAAGATGGAGGGATGAAGATGGAAGGATGGAGGGATGGAGAGATGGAGGGATGGAGAGATGGAGAGATGGATGGAGGGATGGAGAGATGGATGGAATGATGGAGAGATGGAGGGATGGAGGGATGGAGAGATGGAGAGATGGATGGAGGGATGGAGAGATGGAGAGATGGATGGAATGATGGAGAGATGGAGGGATGGAGGGATGGAGAGATGGAGAGATGGATGGAGGGATGGAGAGATGGAGAGATGGAGGATGGAGAGATGGAGGGGTGGAATGATGGAGAGATGGAGGGGTGGAATGGATGGAGAGATGGAATTATGGAGAGATGGAGAGATGGATGGAGGGATGGAATGATGGAGAGATGGAGAGATGGAGGGATGGAGAGATGGAGAGATGGAGGGATGGGAGAGATGGAGGGATGGAGGGATGGAGGGATGGAGAGATGGAGGGATGGAGGGATGGAGAGATGGAGGGATGGAGAGATGGAGGGATGGAGGGATGGAGGGATGGAGAGATGGAGGGATGGAGAGATGGAGAGATGGAGAGATGGAGGGATGGAGGGATGGAGGGATGGAGGGATGGAGAGATGGAGGGATGGAGAGATGGAGAGATGGAGGGATGGAGAGATGGAGGGATGGAGAGATGGAGGGATGGAGAGATGGAGAGATGGAGGGATGGAGGGATGGAGAGATGGAGGGATGGAGAGATGGAGGGATGGAGGGATGGAGGGATGGAGGAGATGGAGGGATGGAGAGATGGAGAGAGGGAGGGATGGAGAGAGGGAGAGATGGAGAGATGGAGGGATGGAGAGATGGAGAGAGGGAGGGATGGAGGGATGGAGAGAGGGAGGGATGGAGAGATGGAGGGATGGAGAGATGGAGAGATGGAGGGATGGAGAGATGGAGGGATGGAGAGATGGAGGGATGGAGGGATGGAGAGATGGAGGGATGGAGAGATGGAGAGATGGAGATATGGAGGGATGGAGGGATGGAAAGATGGAGAGATGGAGGGATGGAGAGATGGAGGGAATTGTTATTTTCTTTTGGTCTTTTTTTTAGCTTGTTGCCTGTTGCACTTAGTTTCCATGGCAGCGCTGAATGTAAATGTTCTAATCCTGTTAAGGCTGATTGGTGCCATCACACCCTGCAGGAGACACACACACACACACACACACACACACACACACACACACACACACACACACACACACACACACACACACACACACACACACCCTGCAGGAGACACACACACACACACACACTCACACACTCACACACCATAGGAGACAGATACACACACGCACACACCCACCCACACACACACGCACACTCACACACTGTAGGAGACAGCTATATATACACACACACACACGCACACGCACACTCACACACTGTAGGAGACAGCTATATATACACACACACACACACACACACACACACACACACACACACACACACACACACACACACACACACACACACACACACACACACACACACACACACACAGTAGGAGACAAATATACACACACACACACACAGTAGGAGACAAATATACACACACACACACACACACACACACGCAGTAGGAGACAAATATATGCACACACACACACAGTAGAGACAAACATATACACACACACACACACGCAGTAGGGAGACAAGATATACACACACACACACAGTAGGAGACAGATATACACACACACACAGTAGGAGACAGATATACACACACACACACAGTAGGAGACAGATATATACACACACACACAGTAGGAGACAGGAACACCATTTGTCAACCTATAGCAACACTTTGTAGAATCCTGAGTCTAGCAAATCAAGTACTGTGTTAAATGTGTGTGCCCGTGTTGCATTGTCTGTTGTTGCATTGTATTGAGTTGTGTTGTGTTGAGTTTGAGTTGAGTTGTGTTGTGTTGTGTTGTGTTGTGTTGAGTTGAGTTGAGTTGTATTGAGTTGTGTTTGTGTTATGCTGGAGCGAGTTGAGTTGTGTTGTGTTAAGTTGTGTTGAATTGAGCTGTGTTGAATTGTATTGAGTTGTGTTGAGTTGTGTTGAGTTGAGTTGAGTTGTGTTGTGTTGAGTATGTTGAGTTGTTGTTGGAGTTGTTGATGTTAAATTAGAGTTAAGTTATATTAGCTGAGCTGTGTTGAGCTGTGCTGGAGTTGTATGAGTTTATTGTTAAGTATGTTATGTGCTGGAGTTGTGTTGAGTTGTATTGTGTTAATATTGTGCTGAGTTGTGCTGTGCTGAGTTGTGCTGAGCTGTATTGAGTTGAGTTAATATTGAGCTTATGTTAATATTATGTTATGTTATATTATATTAGAATTATATTGAGATTGTAGTCCACTAGTTCAAATAAGATAATAATGATAAACACACAGACACATGACAGGACAGGACCGTCGAATCAGTTCCTATGTGAGTGCTGGTGGATGGGGAGGACAGGACAAGACATTATGTGAGTGGTGGTGGATAGGGAGGACAGGACATAGGACAAGTCAGGACAGAGTCAGGACAGGACATTTGTAGTGAGTAGTGAGATGGGGAGGACAGGACAGGACAGGTCAGGACAGGACAGGACATTATGTGAGGTGGTGGTGGATGGGGAGGACAGGACAGGACAGGACATTATGTGAGGTGGTGGTGGATGGGGAGGACAGGACAGGACAGGTCGGGACAGGTCAGGACAGGACATTATGTGAGGTGGTAGTGGTGGTGGATGGGGAGGACAGGACAGGACAGGTCAGGACAGGACAGGACATTATGTGAGGTGGTGGTGGATGGGGAGGACAGGACAGGTCAGGTCAGGACAGGACATTATGTGAGGTGGTGGTGGATGGGGAGGACAGGACAGGATCAGGTCAGGACATTATGTGAGGTGCTGGTGGATGGGGAGGACAGGACAGGACAGGTCGGGACAGGTCAGGACAGGACATTATGTGAGGTGGTGGTGGTGGATGGGGGAGGAGAGGACAGGACAGGTCAGGACAGGACATTATGTGAGGTGGTGGTGGATGGGGAGGACAGGACAGGTCGGGACAGGTCAGGACAGGACATTATGTGAGGTGGTAAGTGGTGGATGGGGAGGACAGGACAGGACAAGGACAGGTCAGGACAGGACATTCATTATGTGAGAGTAATAGTGGTGGATGGGAGACAGGACAGGGCATTATGTAAGTGGTAGTGAATGGGAGGACAGGACAGGACAGGTCAGGACAGGACATTATTTGAGTGGTGGTGGATGGGAGGACAGGACAGGACAGGACATTATTGAGTGGTAGTGAATGGAAAGACAGAGACAGAGACAGGACATTATTTGAGGTGTAGTGAATGGGGAAGGACAGGACAGGACAGGACATTTGAGGTGGTGGTGGATGGGGAGGACAGGACAGGACAGGACATTATTTGAGGTGGTGGTGGATGGGGAGGACAGGACAGGACAGGTCGGGGACAGGTCAGGACAGGACATTATGTGAGGTGGTGGTGGATGGGGAGGACAGGACAGGACAGGACAGGACAATATGTGAGGTGGTGGTGGATGGGGGAGGACAGGACAGGACAGGACATTATTTGAGGTGGTGGTGGATGGGGAGGACCTCTGGTCTGTACCATTCTATGGGACCATAGATGTTTTCTTTGGGAACCTTATCCACACGTATACACACGTACATGCAGGCAGGCATGTGAACATGCACACCGTACACACCACAACCTCTACACACCAGTCCTCTCTACAAGCCTGTGAGCCCTCTAGTCCTGTCTACAGTACACTGGGAGCCCTCCAGTCCTCTACAAGCCTGTAGGCCCCTCTAGTCCTGTCTACAGTACACTGTGAGCCCTCCAGTCCTGTCTACAGTACACTGTGAGCCCTCCAGTCCTGTCCTACAGTACACTGTGAGCCCTCCAGTCCTGTCTACAGTACACTGTGAGCCCTCCAGTCCTGTCTACAGTACACTGTGAGCCCCTCCAGTCCTCTCTACAAGCTGTAGCCCTCTAGTCCTGTCTGCTATACACTGGGAGCCCTCCAGTCCTCTCTACAAGCCTGTGAGCCCTCTAGTCCTCTACAGTACACTGTGAGCCCTCCAGTCCTGTCTACAGTACACTGTGAGCCCTCCAGTCCTGTCTACAGTACACTGTGAGCCCTCCAGTCCTGTCTACAGTACACTGTGAGCCCTCCAGTCCTGTCTACAGTACACTGTGAGCCCTCCAGTCCTGTCTACAGTACACTGTGAGCCCTCCAGTCCTGTCTACAGTACACTGTAGCCCTCCAGTCCTGTCTACAGTACACTGTGAGCCCTCCAGTCCTGTCTACAGTACACTGTGAGCCCTCTAGTCCTGTCTACAGTACACTGGGAGCCCTCCAGTCCTGTCTACAGTACACTGTGAGCCCTCCAGTCCTGTCTACATTACACTGTGATCCTCTGGTCCTGTCTACAGTACACTGTGAGCCTCCAGTCCTGTCTACAGTACACTGTGAGCCCTCAGTCCTGTCTACAGTACACTGTGAGCCCTCCAGTCCTGTCTACAGTACACTGTGAGCCCTCCAGTCCTGTCTACAGTACACTGTGAGCCCTCAGTCCTCTCTACAAGCCTGTGAGCCCTCTAGTCCTGTCTACAGTACACTGGGAGCCCTCCAGTCCTCTCTACAAGCCTGTGAGCCCTCTAGTCCTGTCTACAGTACACTGTGAGCCCTCCAGTCCTGTCTACAGTACACTGTGAGCCCTCAGTCCTGTCTACAGTACACTGTAGCCCTCCAGTCCTGTCTACAGTACACTGTGAGCCCTCCAGTCCTGTCTACAGTACACTGTGAGCCCTCCAGTCCTGTCTACAGTACACTGTAGAGCCCTCCAGTCCTGTCTACAGTACACTGTGAGCCCTCCAGTCCTGTCTACAGTACACTGTGAGCCCTCTAGTCCTGTCTACAGTACACTGGGAGCCCTCCAGTCCTGTCTACAGTACACTGAGCCCTCCAGTCCTGTCTACATTACACTGTGATCCCCAGTCCTGTCTACAGTACACTGTGAGCCCTCCAGTCCTGTCTACAGTACACTGTGAGCCCTCTAGTCCTGTCTACAGTACACTGTGATCCTCCAGTCCTGTCTACAGTACACTGTGAGCCCTCTAGTCCTGTCTACAGTACACTGTGAGCCCTCCAGTCCTGTCTACAGTACACTGTGAGCCCTCTAGTCCTGTCTACAGTACACTGTGATCCTCCAGTCCTGTCTACAGTACACTGTGAGCCCTCTAGTCCTGTCTACAGTACACTGTGAGCCCTCCAGTCCTGTCTACAGTACACTGTGAGCCCTCCAGTTCTGTCTACAGTACACTGTGAGCCCTCCAGTCCTGTCTACAGTACAATATGAGCCCTCCAGTCCTGTCTACAGTACACTGTGACAGCCCTCCAGTCCTGTCTACAGTACACTGTGAGCCCTCTAGTCCTGTCTACAGTACACTGTGAGCCCTCAGTCCTGTCTACAGTACACTGTGAGCCCTCCAGTCCTGTCTACAGTACACTGTGAGCCCTCCAGTCCTGTCTACAGTACACTGTGAGCCCTCTAGTCCTGTCTACAGTACACTGTGAGCCCTCCAGTCCTGTCTACAGTACACTGTGAGCCCTCCAGTCCTGTCTACAGTACACTGTGAGCCCTCCAGTCCTGTCTACAGTACACTGTGAGCCCTCCAGTCCTGTCTACAGTACACTGGGAGCCCTCAGTCCTGTCTACAGTACACTGTGAGCCCTCCAGTCCTGTCTACAGTACACTGTGATCCCTCCAGTCCTGTCTACAGTACACTGTAGGCCCTCCAGTCCTGTCTACAGTACACTGTGAGCCCTCCAGTCCTGTCTACAGTACACTGTGATCCCTCCAGTCCTGTCTACAGTACACTGTGAGCCCTCCAGTCCTGTCTACAGTACAC
>NW_026283474.1:0-5000 GCF_023373465.1 Oncorhynchus keta | reverse complement strand
GGACCCAGCTACCTGCCTCCTGTGTATGTCCTTCTGCCTGCCCCTGGACCCAGCTACCTGCCTCCTCCTGTGTATGTCCTTCTGCCTGCCCCTGGACCCAGCTACCTGCCTCCTGTGTATGTCCTTCTGCCTGCCCCTGGACCCAGCTACCTGCCTCCTCCTGTGTATGTCCTTCTGCCTGCCCCTGCACCCAGCAACCTGCCTCCTCCTGTGGTCCTTTACAAAGAAACACCTGCGCTTCAAACCAGCTCTCTGTATCCCATCGTGTTCATTACAATCTCACTGTTTTTCTTGAAGGTAAATGAAAAGATGACCCTGAGGCCAGACAGCCTGTGTGGTACAGCACATCTATTGAAGTGATAACGCCTGAGAAGCCGGTGTTTGGAGGATATATTGGCACGGTGTTGTTAGGGCCGAGACAAATTCCAATTTACCAACATATTCAAATAATGATTGACATGTTTTCATTAAAAAAACATTATTTGGAAGAATTTCATCCTTCCACAAGATATAGTTCCAACACAAATCTAGGGTTGCTACCCAGCCGCCTGGTCGTTGGTTCCATTGGTTCGGTAGCCAGAGACGCGACCCAGTCGTTCAGTCTTTGTGTTCTGTATCTATGGACGCGACCCAGTCGTTCAGTCTTTGTGTTCTGTATCTATGGACGCGACCCAGTCGTTCAGTCTTTGTGTTCTGTATCTATGGACGCGACCCAGTCGATCAGTCTTTGTGTTCTGTATCTATGGACGTGACCCAGTCGTTCAGTCTTTGTGTTCTGTATCTATGGACGCGACCCAGTCGTTCAGTCTTTGTGTTCTGTATCTATGGACGCGACCCAGTCGATCAGTCTTTGTGTTCTGTATCTATGGACGCGACCCAGTCGTTCAGTCTTTGTGTTCTGTATCTATGGACGCGACCCAGTCGTTCAGTCTTTGTGTTCTGTATCTATGGACGCGACCCAGTCGTTCAGTCTTTGTGTTCTGTATCTATGGACGCGACCCAGTCGTTCAGTCTTTGTGTTCTGTATCTATGGACGCGACCCAGTCGTTCAGTCTTTGTGTTCTGTATCTATGGACGCGACCCAGTCGTTCAGTCTTTGTGTTCTGTATCTATGGACGCGACCCAGTCGATCAGTCTTTGTGTTCTGTATCTATGGACACGACCCAGTCGATCAGTCTTTGTGTTCTGTAGTCTATATGTGTCTGTCCACGTTAGTCTATATATGTCTGTCCATGTTAGTCTACATGTGTCTGTCCACGTTAGTCTCTATGTGTCTGTCCACGTTAGTCTACATGTGTCTGTCCATGTTAGTCTATATGTGTCTGTCCATGTTAGTCTATATGTGTCTGTCCATGTTAGTCTACATGTGTCTGTCCACGTTAGTCTACATGCGTCTGTCCACGTTAGTCTCTATGTGTCTGTCCACGTTAGTCTACATGTGTCTGTCCATGTTAGTCTTCATGTGTCTGTCCATGTTAGTCTCTGTGTGTCTGTCCATGTTAGTCTATATGTGTCTGTCCACGTTGTCTGAATTTGTGTTTCAAAACCTCATAGTCTTACCAGTTGTGCCTGTTGATCTTTGGTGCCTCATGCATCCTGTATAAACTAGTGAAGGAAGGTGCATCCTATATCCCTTATAAACTAGTGAAGGTGCATCCTATATCCTGTATAAACTAGTGAAGGTGCATCCTATATCCCTTATAAACTAGTGAAGGTGCATCCTATATCCTGTATAAACTAGTTAAGGTGCCTCCTATATCCTGTATAAACTAGTGAAGGTGCATCCTATATCCCTTATAAACTAGTGAAGGTGCATCCTATATCCTGTATAAACTAGTTAAGGTGCCTCCTATATCCTGTATAAACTACTGAAGGTGCATCCTGCATTCTACTACATGTCTCTCCCTGATAAGTACTGCTGTTTCTCTCCAGCAGCCATTTTGTTTGATCCCCCTCAACTGTTTGTCTTGGAGAAAGAGAGAGAGAGAGAGAGAGAGAGAGAGAGAGAGAGAGAGAGAGAGAGAGAGAGAGAGAGAGAGAGAGAGAGAGAGAGAGAAACAGACATTCCCAAAAGAGAGAGAGAGAGAGAGAGAGAGAGAGAGAGAGAGAGAGAGAGAGAGAGAGAGAGAGAGAGAGAGAGAGAGAGAGAGAGAGAGAGAGAGAGAGAGAGAGAGAGAGAGGTGATCTGGTGCATTTGTCCCCAACCAAGAAGGATCTACAGCAGCACCTAGATATTCTGCACAGAACATAAAATTCAACATACCAAATATTTGAATCAGTTATAGAGCCCATTGCCCTTTATGGTTGTGAGGTCTGGGATCCGCTCACCAATCAAGAATTCACAAAATGGGCCAAATGCCAAATTGAGACTCTGCACGCAGAATTTTGCAAAAATATCCTCCGTGTACAACGTAAAACACCAAATAATAATAATAGAATATCTGCTAATTATCCAAATCCAGAAAAGAGACGTTCAATTCTACAACCACCTAAAAGGAAGCGATTTCCAAACCTTCCATAAAAAAGCCACCACCTACAGAGAGATGAACCTGGAGAAGAGTTCCCTAAGCAAGCTGGTCCTGGGGCTCTGTTCACAAATACAGACACACCCTACAGAGCCCCAGAACGGTAACACAATTAGACCCAACCAAATCATGAGAAATCAAAAAGAGAATTACTTGATACTTTGGAAAGAATTAACAAAAAACAGAGCAAACTAGAATGCCATTTGGCCCTAAACAGAGAGTACACAGTGACAGAATACCTGCCCAAACTTAAGGAAAGCTTTGACTATGTACAGACTCAGTGAGCATAGCCTTGCTATTGAGAAATGCCGCTGTAGGCAGACATGGCTCTCAAGAGAAGACAGGCTATGTGCTCACTGCCCACAAAATGAGGTGGAAACTGAGCTGCACTTCCTAACCTCCTACCCAATGTATGACCATATCACATTTACATTTTACATTTAAGTCATTTAGCAGACGCTCTTATCCAGAGCGACTTACAAATTGGTGCATACACCTTATGACAACCAGTGGAACAGCCACTTGCATCTAAATCTTGTTGGGGGGAGAAGGATTACTTACCCTTACTTACCCTATCCTAGGTATTCCTTGAAGAGGTGGGGCTTCAGGTGTCTCCGGAAGGTGGTGATTGACTCCGCTGTCCTGGCGTCGTGAGGGAGTTTGTTCCACCATTGGGGGCCAGAGCAGCGGGAACTGTACTTCCTCAGTGGTAGGGAGGCGAGCAGGCCAGAGGTGGATGAACGCAGTGCCCTTGTTTGGGTGTAGGGCCTGATCAGAGCCTGGAGGTAATGAGGTGCCGTTCCCTCACAGCTCCGTAGGCGAGCACCATGGTCTTGTAGCGGATGCGAGCTTCAACTGGAAGCCAGTGGAGAGAGCGGAGGAGCGGGGTGACGTGAGAGAACTTGGGAAGGTTGAACACCAGACGGGCTGCGGCGTTCTGGATGAGTTGTAGGGGTTTAATGGCACAGGCAGGGAGCCCAGCCAACAGCGAGTTGCAGTAATCAAGACGGGAGATGACAAGTGCCTGGATTAGACCTGCGCCGCTTCCTGTGTGAGGCAGGGTCGTACTCTGCGGATGTTGTAGAGCATGAACCTACAGGAACGGGACACCGCCTTGATGTTAGTTGAGAACGCCAGGGTGTTGTCCAGGATCACGCCAAGGTTCTTAGCGCTCTGGGAGGAGGACACAATGGAGTTGTCAACCGTGATGGCGAGATCATGGAACGGGCAGTCCTTCCCCGGGAGGAAGAGGAGCTCCGTCTTGCTGAGGTTCAGCTTGAGGTGGTGATCCGTCATCCACACTGATATGTCTGCCAGACATGCAGAGATGCGATTCGCCACCTGGTCATCAGAAGGGGGAAAGGAGAAGATTAATTGTGTGTCGTCTGCATAGCAATGATAGGAGAGACCATGTGAGGTTATGACAGAGCCAAGTGACTTGGTGTATAGCGAGAATAAGAGAGGGCCTAGAACAGAGCCCTGGGGGACACCAGTGGTGAGAGCGCGTGGTGAGGAGACAGATTCTCGCCACGCCACCTGGTAGGAGCGACCTGTCAGGTAGGACGCAATCCAAGCGTGGGCCGCGCCGGAGATGCCCAACTCGGAGAGGGTGGAGAGGAGGATCTGATGGTTCACAGTATCGAAGGCAGCCGATAGGTCTAGAAGGATGAGAGCAGAGGAGAGAGAGTTAGCTTTAGCAGTGCGGAGCGCTCCGTGATACAGAGAAGAGCAGTCTCAGTTGAATGACTAGTCTTGAAACCTGACTGATTTGGATCAAGAAGGTCATTCTGAGAGAGATAGCGGTAGAGCTGGCCAAGGACGGCACGCTCAAGAGTTTTGGAGAGAAAAGAGAGAAGGGATACTGGTCTGTAGTTGTTGACATCGGAGGGATCGAGTGTAGGTTTTTTCAGAAGGGGTGCAACTCTCGCTCTCTTGAAGACGGGAGGGACGTAGCCAGCGGTCAGGGATGAGTTGATGAGCGAGGTGAGGTAAGGGAGAAGGTCTCCGGAAATGGTCTGGAGAAGAGAGGAGGGGATAGGGTCAAGCGGGCAGGTTGTTGGGCGGCCGGCCATCACAAGACGCGAGATTTCATCTGGAGAGAGAGGGGAGAAAGAGGTCAGAGCATAGGGTAGGGCAGTGTGAGCAGAACCAGCGGTGTCGTTTGACTTAGCAAACGAGGATCGGATGTCATCGACCTTCTTTTCAAAATGGTTGACGAAGTCATCTGCAGAGAGGGAGGAGGGGGGGGGGGGAGGATTCAGGAGGGAGGAGAAGGTGGCAAAGAGCTTCCTAGGGTTAGAGGCAGATGCTTGGAATTTAGAATGGTAGAAAGTGGCTTTAGCAGCAGAGACAGAGGAGGAAAATGTAGAGAGGAGGGAGTGAAAGGATGCCAGGTCCGCAGGGAGGCGAGTTTTCCTCCATTTCCGCTCGGCTGCCCGGAGCCCTATTAGAGACACATATTTCCAGATCACACAG
>NW_026283473.1:0-13339 GCF_023373465.1 Oncorhynchus keta | reverse complement strand
GGGATGGTCTGGTTAATATAGCACTGTACCAGGGAATGGTCTGGTTAATATATCACTGTTGCCAGGGGATGGTCTTTGGTTAGCCTAGCACTGTACCAGGGAATGGTCTGGTTAATATATAGCACTGTGCCAGGGAATGGTCTGGTTAATATAGCACTGTGCCATGCCAGGGGATGGTCTGGTTAATATAGCCACTGTGCCATGCCAGGGGATGGTCTGGTTAATATAGCTACCATACTTCAGGGGATGGTCTGGTTACTCTAGCACTGTGCCAGGGTCTGGTTAATATAGCACTGCTGCCGAGGGATGGTCTGGTTAATATAGCACTGTACCTTGGGGGATGAGTCTGGTTAATATAGCACTGTACCAGGGGATGGTCTGGTTATTATAGCACTGTACCAGGGGATGGTCTGGTTAATATAGCACTGTGCCATGCCAGGGATGGTCTGGTTAATATAGCACCATGCCAGGGGATGGTCTGGTTAATATAGCACCGTACCAGGGATGGTCTGGTTAATATAGCACCGTACCAGTGGATGGTCTGGTTAATAGCACTGTACGTGGGGGATGGTCTGGTTAATATAGCACTGTGCCAGGGGATGGGTCTGGTTAATATAGCACTGTACCAGGATGGTCTGATTAATATAGCACTGTGCCAGGGGATGGTCTGGTTAATAGCACTGTGCCCAGGGATGGTCTGGTTAAGTAGCACTGTGCCAGGGGATGGTCTGGTTACTATCGCACTGTACCAGGGGATGGTCTGGTTAACATAGCACTGTACCAGGGGATGGTCTGGTTAATATAGCTCTGTACTCAGGGGATGGTCTGGTTAATATAGCACTGTATCAGGGGATGGTCTGGTTAATATAGCACTGTGGGTCTGCGTGGAAAATGAAGTTGCTTACATTCTCCTCTTTGTAGCAGTCGGCAAATAGTGTCTCCGGATTTTCCCCGAGGAGCTTCTTTGTAGTACTTATTCCGTGCCATGTTATGTTTAATATCCATGGGGTGCTGTATTGATGGATGACCTCTGGACAGGGATAAGCCACTGGGGCTTCAAAGGCCTCTGCATTTGGGTGGGAGGGACTGTGACACTCTCCTGCCATTGTTGGGGTCAGAGGTTTCACATCCTGACTTCACACTGCTACCGCCTGTCTATCTCTTCTTGGTACACTTATTTTATAGCTGTATATAACAACATTACCTAGAGATGATGGTCTCTCTCTCCACACACACACACTTCAAGCCCCGTGATATGCAACTGTTCAGGGAAGTCAGGAACCAATACACGCAGTCAGTCAGGAAAGCTAAGGCCAGCTTCTTCAGGCGAAGTTTGCACTCCTGTAGCTCAACTCCAAAAAGTTCTGGGACACTGTGAGTCCATGGAGAACAGAGCACCTCCTCCCAGCTGCCCACTGCACTGAGGGCTAGGAAACACGGTCTCCACCCGATAAATCCATGATTATCGAAAACTTCAATAAGCACTTCTCAACGGCTGGCCATGCCTTCCGCCTGGCTACTCAACCTCGGCCAACAGCTCCGCCCCCACGTGGTTCCTCACCCAAGCCTCTCCAGGTTCTCCTTTACCCAAATCCAGATAGCAGATGTTCTGAAGAGCTGCAAAACCTGGACCCGTACAAATCAGCTGGGCTTGATAATCTGGACCCGCTATTTCTGAAACTATCTGCCGCCATCGCAACCCCTATCACCAGCCTGTTCAACCTCTCTTTCATATCGTCTGAGATCCCCAAAGGATTGGAAAGCTGCCGCAGTCATCCCCCTCTTCAAAGGGGGAGACACCCTGGACCCAAACTGCTATAGACCTATATCCATCTGCCCTGCCTATCTAAGGTCTTGAAAGCCAAGTCAACAAACAGGTCACTGACCATCTCGAATCCACCGTACCTTCTCGCTGTGCAATCTGGTTTCCGGAGCCGGTCACGGGTGCACCTCAGCCACACTCAAGGTACTAAATGATATCATAACCGCCATCGATAAAAGACAGTACTGTGCAGCCGTCTTCATCGACCTCGCCAAGGCTTTCGACTCTGTCAATCACCAAATTCTTATCGGCAGACTCAACAGCCTCGGTTTTTCGGATGACTGCCTTGCCTGGTTCACCACCATACTTTGCAGACAGAGTTCAGTGTGTCAAATCAGAGGGCATGCTGTCCGGTCCTCTGGCAGTCTCTATGGGGGTGCCACAGGGTTCAATTCTCGGGCCGACTCTTTTCTCTGTATATATCAATGATGTTGCTCTTGCTGCGGGCGATTCCCTGATCCACCTCTACGCAGACGACACCATTCTATATACTTTAGGCCCGTCACTGGACACTGTGCTATCAAACCTCCAAACGAGCTTCAATGCCATACAGCACTCCTTCCGTGGCCTCCAACTGCTCTTAAACGCAGTAAAACCAAATGCATGCTTTTCAACCGATCGCTGCCTGCACCCGCATGCCCGACTAGCATCACCACCCTGGATGGTTCCAACCTTGAATATGTGGACATCTATAAGTACCTAGGTGTCTGGCTAGACTGCAAACTCTCCTTCCAGACTCACATCAAACATCTCCAATCAAAAAATCAAATCCAGAGTCGGCTTTCTATTCCGCAACAAAGCCTCTTCACTACGCTGCCAAGCTACCCTATAAAACTGACTATCCTACCGATCTCGACTTCGGCGATGTCATCTACAAAATGGCTTCCAACACTCTACTCAGCAAACTGGATTGCAGTCTATCACAGTGCCATCCGTTTTGTCACTAAAGCACCTTATACCACCACCACTGCGACTTGTATGCTCTAGTCGGCTGGCCCTCACTATTCACACACAGTCATTCAAATAAATTGGCCCCAGTTCATAAACTGACACACACAGTGATCATGGCTAATGTGCACTACACTCTGCTCCCAGACACCAGTGAGTTTGGTAGAGGCTGCATGCCACTGCTGACGCAAGGATCCTTCTGTCTCTCTCTCTCTCCTCCTCTCTCTCTGGCTCTCTCTGACGGCTCTCTCTCTCTTACGCTCTCTCTCTCTCTCTCTCTCTCTCTCTCTCTCTCTCTCTCTCTCTCTCCCTATCTCGCTCTCTCTCTCTCTCTCTCTCTCTCTCTCTCTCTCTCTCTCTCTCTCAGCTCTCTCTAGCTCTCTCTCTCTCTCTCTCTAGCGGCTCTCTCTCTCTACTTGGCGCTCTCTCTCTCGCTCTACATACATCTAACATATATACATACATACATACATACATCTCTCTCTCTGCTCTCTCTCTCTCTCTCTCTCTCTCTCTCTCTCTCTCTCCCCTCCCTCTCTCTCTCTCTCTCTCTCCTCTATCTCTCCCCCCTCCTCTCTCTCCTATCTCTCTCTCTCTCTCTCTCTCTCTCTCTCCTCCTCTCTCTCTCCCCTCTCTCTCTCTCTCCCTCTCTCTCTCCTCTCTCTCTCTCTCTCTCTCTCTCCTCTCTCTCTCTCTCTCTCTCTCTCTCTCTCCTCTCTCTCTCTCTCTCTCTCTCTCTCTCTCTCTCTCTCTAATGCTCTCGCTCTCTCTCTAATGCTCTCTCTCTCTCTCTCCTCTCTCTCTCTCTAATTCTTCTCGCTCCTCTCTCCTAACGCTCCCCCCTCTCTCTCTCTCTCTCTCTCCCCCTCTCTCAGCAGACAGTCAGATGCCCATTTTTAGATCTATACACTCCTCTCCTCCTCTGTGTTCTGATGCATTGAGCTGAAAGAGCATCCGCTCTCATTTAGGTCAGGCATCAAATCAAATGTAATGTGTGTGTGTGTGTGTATATGCGTCTCTCTCTCTTTTATCCAGCCCAACCTCATCAATGAACATGTAAAAGCTACATCAATGTAAGTGGCTGATATTTTCTGACTGGAGATGTCGGTGTTGATTATCTCCGCGGGACGTCTAATATCTGTCAGATAGAATATAGACAGACACTGAATAATCAGTGGATAGATATTGATTTTTAAACTACTCAGCAGCCGTTCAGTCAATTCAACAACAAGTGTGTGTGTGGTGTGTGTGTGTGTGTGTGTGTGTGTGTGTGTGTGTGTGTGTGTGTGTGTGTGTGTGTGTGTGTGTGTGTGTGTGTGTGTGCAGGTGCGTGTGGCAGCGTGTGCGCGCGTGCGCGTGCGTGCGTGCGTGCGTGCGTGTGGTGTGTGTGTGTGCGTGCATGTGCGTGCGTGCGTGTGTGTGTGTGTGTGTGCGCGCGTGCGTGTGCGTGTGCGTGTGTGGACTGGATTGAATGGCTGCAAGTAGTTTTATAGTTTTACGTTTATTGATTACCTTGCGGTCACGTAATCCTGTTCGTTGTTCCTTCTTTTTTTCCGTCCCCTCCGTCCTCCTCACCTCCTCTCTGCCACTGGCCTCCACAAAACTCTCCGACTCCGCCCTCTTTCTCAAACTGCTCTTCCTTCTCCTCGGGACGCTGGCTGTGCTTGACGGATGGATCGGTCGTCTGTGTGTAGGCTCTGGGTTACATAGACAACAAGGAGATTAAACAATGTAGGTGGTGAAAACTGTTACTGTATTAAAAACGTGTTATTAACTTCTTGAATACTGCCCCCTACACATGTAGGTTCATGCTCTACAACATCCGCAGAGTACGACCCTGCCTCACACAGGAAGCGGCGCAGGTCCTAATCCAGGCACTTGTCATCTCCCGTCTTGATTACTGCAACTCTCGCTGTTGGCTGGGCTCCCCTGCCTGTGCCATTAAACCCCTACAACTCATCCAGACACGCCGCAGCCCGATCTGGTGTTCAACCTTCCTAGGTTCTCTCTCACGTCACCCCGCTCCTCCGCTCCTCCACTGGCTTCCAGTTGAAGCTCGCATCCGCTACAAGACCATGGTGCTCGCCTTACAGAGCTGTGAGGGAACGGCACCCTCAGTACCTCCAGGCTCTGATCAGGCCCTACACCTGAAACAAGGGCACGTGCGTTCATCCACCTCTGGCCTGCTCGCCTCCCTACCACTGAGGAAGTACAGTTCCCGCTCAGCCCAGTCAAAACTGTCCGCTGCTCTGGCCCCCAATGGTGGAACAAACTCCCTCACGACGCCAGGACAGCGGAGTCAATCACCACCTTCCGGAGACTACCTGAAACCCCACCTCTTCAAGGAGATACCTAGGATAGGGTAAGTAGGGTAAGTAATCCTTCTCCCCCAACAAGATTTAGATGCAAGTGGCTGTTCCACTGGTTGTCATAAAGATGTATGCACCAATTTGTAAGTCAGCTCTGGATAAGGAGCGTCTGCTAAATGACTTAAATGTAAGTGTAGATGTACACTCAACAGGTTAACAGAGCATACTGCCCCCTACACTCAACAGGTTAACAGAGCATACTGCCCCTACACTCAACAGGTTAACAGAGCATACTGCCCCCTACACTCAACAGGTTAACAGAGCATACTGCCCCCTACACTCAACAGGTTAACAGAGCATACTGCCCCCTACACTCAACAGGTTAACAGAGCATACTGCCCCCTACACTCAACAGGTTAACAGAGCATACTGCCCCTACACTCAACAGGTTAACAGAGCATACTGCCCCCTACACTCAACAGGTTAACAGAGCATACTGCCCCTACACTCAACAGGTTAACAGAGCATACTGCCCCCTACACTCAACAGGTTAACAGAGCATACTGCCCCTACACTCAACAGGTTAACAGAGCATACTGCCCCCTACACTCAACAGGTTAACAGAGCATACTGCCCCCTACACTCAACAGGTTAACAGAGCATACTGCCCCCTACACTCAACAGGTTAACAGAGCATACTGCCCCCTACACTCAACAGGTTAACAGAGCATACTGCCCCCTACACTCAACAGGTTAACAGAGCATACTGCCCCCTACACTCAACAGGTTAACAGAGCATACTGCCCCTACACTCAACAGGTTAACAGAGCATACTGCCCCCTACACTCAACAGGTTAACAGAGCATACTGCCCCCTACCTCAACAGGTTAACAGAGCATACTGCCCCCTACACTCCAACAGGTTAACAGAGCACTCTGCCCCCTACACTCAACAGGTTAACAGAGCATACTGCCCCCTACACTCAACAGGTTAACAGAGCATACTGCCCCTCACTCAACAGGTTAACAGAGGGCATACTGCCCCCTACACTCAACAGGTTAACAGAGCATACTGCCCCCTACCTCATAAACCATAAACAACCATAACCAGAAACCAGAAACCAGAAACCATAACCATAAACAATAAACATAACCATAACCATAATGATGACCATAAACCATAACCATAAACAATAACCATAACCATAACCATAACCATAACCATAACCATAAACAATAACCATAACCATAACCATAACCATAACCATAAACAATAACCATAACCATACACAATAACCATAACCATAACCATTAACCATAACCTACACCATAACCATTAAGCATAAACAATAACCATTAACCACAACCATAAACAATAACCATAACCATGGGCCTGTTGCACAAAAGTAGAATTAAGACATCCGGGATAAATGACTAAGCTGAGCTCAATGAAGCCAAAACATGTGCGTCCAGGCTTAATTGGTTGCACAAAGACCAAGCCAGGATGAGCAGACACGGATTCATTAAGCCAGGTGAAACCAATCCTGGATAGGTGCGCGCTCACGGCTCACTAAATAGACCCCGCCACAGATCACAGATTAACTGATTTACCATGGCAACTAGAGCCGCGCAATTTTCCCGTCGGAAGCACAAATCCTCATGGAGGCATACGAGGAGGTAAAATATATAATTAAGAAGAAAGGCAACACCGCCACAGTGATAAAGCAAAGAGAAAAAGCGTGGCAAAGTATTGCAAACCGCCTGAATGCGTAAGTAGTGCACAATTACACACTCACCGCTCCGCTGAAACATCACAATTACAATTCAAATATTTAATTCACATCTCCAAAAACGCAGTTGAAAATGTAATTATGAAACGGTTAAATTTTTAATTGAAAAATGCACTGCAGATATGTAGTGGAAATTGTGCAAAGTGGTTGATCACACTGTATAAAAGCTATGATAAATTATTATTAAAGCCTTACATTATTATTTAACGTTACTACGCTCAGTACGGTTTAATCTAGCCGTTGTACTCTGCTTCTTATGTTGTCCACTGTTTTTTTGTGTTTCTCCTGCTTTCATTAATGTAAAGCTGCTTTGAGAATGAAAACAAATTGTGAAAAGTGCCATATAAATAAAATTTAATTGAATAAATAGATGAGCTATAATAATAATCATCTTAATTTATATAGCGCCTTTCAAAGGACCCAAGGTCGGTTGCTCACTGCACTGCAAAAATGTCTATTCTTACTTAGTATTTTTGTCTTGTTTTCAGTAAAAAAATATCTAAAAAACATCTTGAATATTTTCTTGAGCAAAATTACCTAGGAAAATAAGCAAAAAATCTGCCAGTGATGTGCATTGATTGGTGTAATATTCTCATCTTATGATTTCAGATGGTCTGCAATGCTGACTGTGTGATCAGCAATGTTGTGGCAAAATGGCCTGGCTCAGTCCATGACTCCAGAATCTTTCGGCCTCTGAAATCTATCAGTGCCTATCACAAGGTAAGCCACACAACCCCTATTTATAACCATCATGGCTGTGTCAAGAATATCACTGTGTTTATGAGGTGTAATGATGAGATTTTGTGTTGACAGGTGAATTCCTGGTGTGTTGCTGGGAGACAGGGGGCATGGCTGCCAGCCTTTTCTCCTGACACCTCACAGACCCCAGGAAGCACACAGCAGGCCTACAACCATGCCCATGCCAGACCAGGCCAGAGTTGAAATGACCTTTAATTCCTGAAGGCACGCTTTTCACTGCCTTCACAAATTAAGGGTCAGCCCTGTTAGGGCATGTGATATTACTGTGGCTTCAGCTGTCCTCCACAATGTGGCCTGCCTGAGGAAGGAGAGGGCCCACAGAGTGCCACCAGCCATGGACTGGGACAATCCGGCAATCTTCCCTGATGACGACAGTGGTCGGCTGCTGAGGGACCAATATGTGTTGAATTATTTTAGTTAGTATGTGTGCTTTCAATTTTGGTTAAATATGTCCTGCAGTGGCAGAGGAATTTGGTTTTTTTGGGTTTGTTTTTTACGAATTTGGCCTCTTATGATGTTTGTGCGGTATACTGTGTGTAATACAAGGCTGCAGGGAGGCTACTGCATCCATTCATTTGTCTGTTCAGTTGATGTGTATGGATTTGTCCTGCATTTATTTTAGTGTGCAGACATGCAGGGTGTGTTATATACAGACCTTTGACTGTGTATGTATCATTTTGTATAATATGCTTGGATTCTGTGCTTTCCATCTTGTAGAGTCACTGTGACTTCAGTTTCGAAAGGAGCTGATGGTTTACCTGCTTTGTTTTGTCCTTATTCAATAAAGGAACATAATGTTACACATTGTGTTTTTATATTCATATGGAATGTGTATTTGTTTATATGACAGAGTACTAGGGCCACACTGAAGAAAAAGGATAAAGTCATAAATTTATGAGGCTGGTTCTTTCTGCAGAAAAGCTACATATTGTTTTTACAGTTTTGATACTTATGACAATGTGATACTCTATATTCTGGCACATCAGCATGTCTTTGTTTATGAAACCATACTGAAGTACAATTTCACGAAATGCCCGCATCTGTCATTTTAACAACTGTCCTCCTTTAAAACAACTGGTTACAATATTAGACTTGTCTTTTTTCCCTCTGTGGCCCTAATATTCTATCATTTTATATATAGTCTATGGGAAACTGTAAATTATCTAATGATAGCAACATCTAAAAATAATTTTTTATCCAAAATCATTGAAATTAATGATCACAAACGCTTAAATAATGACAGTGGGTCTAGTTATATGTGATAACAATGTATAGTGAGCAGTGAAATAACTATTGGTTTCCATTTGTGGTGACTGCTGACTGACATTAGGGATGAGATTAAATAGATCCTGGAATTTAGCCTGGTCTGGAGCAGGCTAGCTCCACAGAATAAATCTCCATGGTAATTTATACCATAACATATCCTCCTGCCCCTATCCATCTTTAGTGCAACCGGATTACGGATCAATTGAGCCAGGATTACCAAGATATCCTGGCTTAATCCCTTATCCTAGTTTTTGTGCAACAGGCCCCATAACCATAAACAATAAGCATAAGCACAACCATAAACAATAATATAACCATAACCATAAACAATAACCATTAACAATAACCATTAACCATAACCATAAACAATAACCATAACCATAACCATAACCATAAACAATAACCATTAACAATAACCATTAACCATAACCATAAACAATAACCATAACCATAACCACAACCATAAACAATAACCATAACCATAAACAATAACCACATTAACCATAACCATAAACAATAACCATTAACCATAACCATAAACCGCAACCATAAACAATAACCATAACCATAAGCATAACCATAACCATAACAATAACCATAACCATAACAATAACTTATAAACAATAACCACAACCATAAACCATAACCTACACCATAAAGATAAACCATAAAACCATAAAACCATAACCATAAACAATAAGCATAACCATAACCATTAACCATTAACCATAAACAATAACCATAACCATAACCATTAACCATTAACCATAAACAATAACTATAACCATAACCATTAACCATTAACCATAAACCACAACCATAACCATAACCATTAACCATTAACCATAAACCATTAACCATAAACACAACCATAACCTACACCATAAAGATAAACCATAACCTGTTTTGCAAAAGCTGATGGATGGGCTTGGAGAAATGTATCCATTATCAAATTCATAGGCAAGGACTTACCATCGATGATATGAACATGATAGTTTTAATTATGTTTGATGATATGAACATGATAGTTTTAATTATATTTTGATGATATGAACATGATAGTTTTAATTATATTTTTGATGATATGAACATGATAGTTTTAATTATATTTTGATGATATGAACATGATAGTTTTAATTATATTTTGATGATATGAACATGATAGTTTTAATTATATTTTGATGATATGAACATGATAGTTTTAATTATGTTTTGATGATATGAACATGATAGTTTTAATTATATTTTGATGATAAGTGAACATGATAGTTTTAATTATATTTTGATGATATGAACATGATAGTTTTAATTATATTTTGATGATATGAACATGATAGTTTTAATTATATTTTGATGATATGAACATGATAGTTTTAATTATATTTTGATGATATGAACATGATAGTTTTAATTATATTTTGATGATATGAACATGATAGTTTTAATTATATTTTGATGATATGAACATGATAGTTTTAATTATATTTTGATGATATGAACATGATAGTTTTAATTATATTTTGATGATATGAACATGATAGTTTTAATGATAGATTTAATCACATGTTCTGTTATAATCTCCACCCGGCACAGCCAGAAGAGGACTGGCCACCCCACATAGCCTAGTTCCTCTCCACCAGGCACAGCCAGAAGAGGACTGGCCACCCCACATAGCCTAGTTCCTCTCCACCAGGCACAGCCAGAAGAGGACTGGTCACCCCACATAGCCTAGTTCCTCTCCACCAGGCACAGCCAGAAGAGGACTGGTCACCCCCAGCCTGGTTCCCTCTCCACAGGCACAGCCAGAAGAGGACTGGTCACCCCACCTTAGCCTAGTTCCTCTCCACCAGGCACAGCCAGAAGAGGACTGGTCACCCCACATAGCCTAGTTCCTCTCCACCAGGCACAGCCAGAAGAGGACTGGCCACCCCCATTATAGCCTAGTTCCTCTCCACCAGGCACAGCCAGAAGAGGACTGGCCACCCCACATAGCCTAGTTCCTCTCCACCAGGCACAGCCAGAAAGGGGACTGGTCACCCCACATAGCCTAGTTCCTCTCCACCAGTCACCCCACATAGCCCTGGTTCCTTCCACCAGGCACAGCCAGAAGAGGACTGGTCACCCCACATAGCCTAGTTCCTCCTCCCACCCAGGCACAGCCAGAAGAGGACTGGCCACCCCTCATAGCCTAGTTCCTCTCCACCAGGCACAGCCAGAAGAGGACTGGTCACCCCACCCTAGTTCCTCTCCACCAGGCACAGCCAGAAGAGGACTGGTCACCCCACATAGCCTAGTTCCTCTCCACCAGGCACAGCCAGAAGAGGACTGGTCACCCCACATAGCCTAGTTCCTCTCCACCAGGCACAGCCAGAAGAGGACTGGTCACCCACATAGCCTGGTTCCTCTCCACCAGGCACAGCCAGAAGAGGGACTGGCCACCCCTCATAGCCTGGTTCCTCTCCACCAGGCACAGCCAGAAGAGGACTGGCCACCCCACATAGCCTAGTTCCTCTCCACCAGGCACAGCCAGAAGAGGACTGGTCACCCCACATAGCCTAGTTCACCAGGCACAGCCAGAGAGGACTAGCCTGGTTCCTCTCCACCAGGCACAGCCAGAAGAGGACTGGCCACCCCACATAGCCTAGTTCCTCTCCACCAGGCACAGCCAGAAGAGGACTGGTCACCCCACATAGCCTAGTTCCTCTCCACCAGGCTGTCCAGAAGGACTAGCCACCCCATAGCCTGGTTCACTCTCCACCAGGCACAGCCAGAAGAGGACTGGTCACCCCACATAGCCTGGTTCCTCTCCACCAGGCACAGCCAGAGACTGGTCACTTACATAGCCTGGTTCCTCTCCACCCAGGCACAGCCAGAGAAGAGGACTGGTCACCCCACATAGCCTGGTTCCTCTCCACCAGGCACAGCCAGAAGAGGACTGGTCACCCCACATAGCCTGGTTCCTCTCCACCAGGCACAGCCAGAAGAGGACTGGCCACCCCTCATAGCCTGGTTCCTCTCCACCAGGCACAGCCAGAAGAGGACTGGCCACCCCTCATAGCCTGGTTCCTCTCCACCAGGCACAGCCAGAAGAGGACTGGCCACCCCGCATAGCCTGGTTTCTCTCCACCAGGCACAGCCAGAAGAGGACTGGCCACCCCTGCATAGCCTGGTTCCTCTCCACCAGGCACAGCCAGAAGAGGACTGGCTCACCCCACATAGCCTTGGTTCCTCTCCACCAGGCACAGCCAGAAGAGGACTGGCCACCCACTCATGTCCTGGTTCCTCTCCACCAGGCACAGCCAGAAGAGGACCGGCCACCCCACATAGCCTGGTTCCTCTCCACCAGGCACAGCCAGAAGAGGACCGGCCACCCCTCATAGCCTGGTTCCTCTCTAGGTTTATAATCTCCACCCGGCACAGCCAGAAGAGGACTGGCCACCCCACATAGCCTGGTTCCTCTCAGGTTTATAATCTCCACCCGGCACAGCCAGAAGAGGACTGGCCACCCCACATAGCCCTGGTTCCTCTCTAGGTTTATAATCTCCACCCGGCACAGCCAGAAGAGGACTGGCCACCCCACATAGCCTGGTTCCTCTCCACCGGGCTACAGCCAGAAGAGGACTGGCCACCCCTCATAGCCTGGTTCCTCTCTAGGTTTCTTCCTGGGTTCTGGCCTTTCTAGAGAGTTTTTCCCTAGCCACCGTGCTTCTACACCTGCATTGCTTGCTGTTTGGAGGTTTTAGGCTGGGTTTCTGTACAGCGCTTTGAGATATCCGCTGATGTACGAAGGGATATATACTGTAAATACATTTGATTTCATTTGATTTGATGTGAACATGATAGTTTTAATTATGTTTTTGATGCGATACAGTGGTTGTTTACATTTACATTGTTTATAAACATTGAAGTAAAACCAGCTGATATGACGTTGTACTAAGCTCATATTACATTTATAAAAGGAATTTATAAAAGTTATTTTTCACCATAATTTGCAAATAAATTCATTAAAAATCCTACAATGTGATTTCCTGGATTTTCTTGCTCATTTTGTCTGTCAGAGTTGAAGTGTACTATGATGAAAATGACAATTGGTGGCTGACTAAATACTTTTTGCCCCACTGTATATCATTAATTTATAAATCCCAAAGCTTCTAGCCTCTAGCTTTCTTTTAGCTTTGATAAAAAGGGCTTTAATCTCCTCAGTGGTAGATTAGTGAGCTATCAATTAAAAGCATAGATTTAGTCTCTTTTCAATATCTTCTCACTTCACAGGAGAATCATTTGTTTTTGGGGCAGAAACATGTGTCTGGAACCAGTGAGCGAACTTTCATGTGCCTTAATAACAAACTTGCTGTAATCTTTAAATACGAATAAAATTGTTAAATTACGGGCCTAGTTGGTTTAGACATGGAAAAGAAAGTTAGAACATTCAGCTTGCCATGAATG
>NW_026283471.1:0-1682 GCF_023373465.1 Oncorhynchus keta | reverse complement strand
CCAGTGACTCAGCCCCTGTAATAGGGTTAGGGGCAGAGAATCCCAGTGGAAAGAGGGGAACCGGCCAGGCAGAGACAGCAAGGGCGGTTCGTTGCTCCAGAGCCTTTCCGTTCACCTTCCCACTCCTGGGCCAGACATTTACATTACATTTAAGTCATTTAGCAGACGCTCTTATCCAGAGCGACTTACAAATTGGTGCATTCACCTTATGACATCCAGTGGAACAGTCACTTTACAATAGTGCATCTAAATCTTAAAAGGGGGGTGAGAAGGATTACTTATCCTATCCTAGGTATTCCTTAAAGAGGTGGGGTTTCAGGTGTCTCCGGAAGGTGGTGATTGACTCCGCTGTCCTGGCGTCGTGAGGGAGTTTGTTCCACCATTGGGGGGCCAGAGCAGCGAACAGTTTTGACTGGGCTGAGCGGGAACTGTACTTCCTCAGTGGTACGGAGGCGAGCAGGCCAGAGGTGGATGAACGCAGTGCCCTTGTTTCGGTGTAGGGCCTGATCAGAGCCTGGAGGTACTGAGGTGCCGTTCCCCTCACAGCTCCGTAGGCAAGCACCATGGTCTTGTAGCGGATGCGAGCTTCAACTGGAAGCCAGTGGAGAGAGCGGAGGAGCGGGGTGACGTGAGAGAACTTGGGAAGGTTGAACACCAGACGGGCTGCGGCGTTCTGGATGAGTTGTAGGGGTTTAATGGCACAGGCAGGAGCCCAGCCAACAACGAGTTACAGTAGTCCAGACAGGAGATGACAAGTGCCTGGATTAGGACCTGCGCCGCTTCCTGTGAGGGCAGGGTCGTACTCTGCGGATGTTGTAGAGCATGAACCTACAGGAGCGGGCCACCACGCCTTGATGTTAGTTGAGAACGACAGGGTGTTGTCAGGATCAAGCCAAGGTTCTTAGCGTTCTGGGAGGAGGACACAGTGGAGTTGTCAACGTGATAGGCGAGATCATGGAACGGGCAGTCCTTCCCGGGAGGAAGAGCAGCTCCGTCTTGCCGAGGTTCAACTTGAGGTGGTGATCCGTCATCCACACTGGATACGTCTGCCAGACATGCAGAGATGCGATTCGCCACCTGGTCATCAGAAGGGGGAAAGGAGAAGATTAATTGTGTGTCGTCTGCATAGCAATGATAGGAGAGAGACCATGTGAGGTTATGACAGAGCCAAGTGACTTGGTGTATAGCGAGAATAGGAGAGGGCTAGAACAGAGCCCTGGGGACACCAGTGAGAGCACGTGGTGAGGAGACAGATTCGCCACGCCACCTGGTAGGAGCGACCTGTCAGGTAGGACGCAATCCAAGTGTGGGCCGCGCCGGAGATGCCCAACTCGGAGAGGGTGGAGAGGAGGATCTGATGGTTCACAGTATCGAAGGCAGCCGATAGGTCTAGAAGGATGAGAGCAGAGGAGAGAGAGTTAGCTTTAGCGGTGCGGAGCGCCTCCGTGATACAGAGAAGAGCAGTCTCAGTTGAATGACTAGTCTTGAAACCTGACTGATTTGGATCAAGAAGGTCATTCTGAGAGAGATAGTGGGAGAGCTGGCCAAGGACGGCACGTTCAAGAGTTTTGGAGAGAAAAGAAAGAAGGGATACTGGTCTGTAGTTGTTGACATCGGAGGGATCGAGTGTAGGTTTTTTCAGAAGGGGTGCAACTCTCGCTCTCTTGAAGACGGAAGGGACG
>NW_026283470.1:0-3656 GCF_023373465.1 Oncorhynchus keta | reverse complement strand
ATGAGTAACCACCACGCTGCATTTCGGTCCGACTCTCTTGTGACAAACGAAGAACGCCGTTACAGAATCACCCACCACGGACCGAGTGGCGTGGTTACAGACAGCGACAGCAGGAGCAGCGGGAGGCACTACGAGAGCTGAGAGACGCTGTTATGAGGGACGTTATGGACAGCAGATGTATGGGTATACGACGTGGGAAGAAATAGACAGGTGGGCGGTCGACCCAGAGAGAGTGCCGGAGCCCGCCTGGGATTCGCTGGAGCAGTGCGAAGAGGGCTATAGGAGAATGGAGTTGGAGAGGCAATCACGACGGCGCAGAGGGAAGCCCGAAAAGCAGCCCCAAAAATGTATTGGGGGGGGGGGCTCAGAGGGAGAGTGGCTGAGTCAGGAGATAGACCTGAGCCAACTCTCCTTGTTTATCGTGAGGAGCCAAGGAGACCAGAACCAGAGCCGGTGTTAGAGGTGAGCGAAGCAGAGACTGTGAAGGAGTTAATGGGGAAAGTGGAGGAGAGAGTAATGAGGGAGTTGCTAGTATGGTGCTATAGGTACGATATTCGTCCGACGGAGCGTGTCGGGGATTTAATGGCACCTGGGTCAGCGCTCCATACTCGTCCTGAGGTGCGTGTTAGTCGGCTGGTGAAAAATGTGCCAGCCTCACGCACTCGGCCTCCTGTGTACCTACCTAGCCTTGCACGTCCTGTGCCAGTCCTGCTCTCAGGCTCTCCAGTACACCTTCACGGTCCAGTCCAGCCTGTGCCACCTTCACACACCAGTCCTCCGGTAGCAGCTCCCCGCACACCAGGCCTTCAGTGTGCCTCGCCTGTTCAGCACAGCCAGAGGCTTCCTTCCCTCCTGCGCTGTCGGAGTCTCCCGCCTGTTCAGCGCTATCAGAGCCTTCTCCTCTACAGCGCTGCCGGAGCCTCCTGCCTGTTCGGAGCAGCCTGAGCTGTCAGTCTGCATGAAGCAGCCAGAGCTGTCAGTCTGCAAAGAGCTGCCAGTCTGCAAGGAGCTGTCAGTCTGCAAGGAGCTGTCAGTCTGCAAGGAGCTGCCAGTCTGCAAGGTGCTGTCAGCCTGCATGGAGCAGTCAGAGCTGTCAGTCTGTATGAAGCAGTCAGAGCTGTCAGTCTGTATGAAGCAGCCAGAGCTGTCAGTCTGCATGAAGCAGCCAGAGCTGTCAGTCTGTATGAAGCAGCCAGAGCTGTCAGTCTGCATGAAGCAGCCAGAGCTGTCAGTCTGCAAAGAACGGCCAGTCTGCAAGGAGCTGTCAATCTGCAAGGAGCTGTCAGTCTGCAAGGAGCTGTCAGCCTGCATGGAGCAGCCAGAGCTGTCAGTCTGCAAGGAGCAGTCAGAGCTGTCAGCCTGCATGGAGCAGTCAGAGCTGTCAGTCTGTATGGAGCAGTCAGAGCTGTCAGTCTGTATGAAGCAGCCAGAGCTGTCAGTCTGCATGAAGCAGCCAGAGCTGTCAGTCTGCAAAGAACGGCCAGTCTGCAAGGAGCTGTCAATCTGCAAGGAGCTGTCAGTCTGCAAGGAGCTGTCAGCCTGCATGGAGCAGCCAGAGCTGTCAGTTTGCAAGGAGCTGCCAATCTGCAAGGAGCTGCCAGTCTGCAAGGAGCTACCAGTCTGCAAGGAGCTGCCAGTCTGCAAGGAGCTGCCAGTCTGCATGGAGCAGCCAGAGCTGTCAGTCTGCATAGAGCAGCTAGATCCGCCAGTCAGCCATGATCTTCTAGATCTGCCAGTCAACCAGATTCTTCCAGATCTGCCAGTCCAACCAGTCTCTTCCAGATCTGCCAGTCAGCAGAGAATCTTCCCAGATCTGCTAGTCAACCAGAATCTTCCAGATCCGCCAGCCAGCCAGGATCTGCCAGACCTACTACCTGCCTGAGCTTCATCTCAGTACTGGGCTTCCTCTCAGTACTGGGCTTCCTCTCAGTACTGGGCTTTCTCTCAGTACTGGGCTTCCCCTCAGTCCCGGGCTGCCCCTCAGTTCCGGGCTGCCCCTCAGTCCCGGGCTGCCCCTCAGTTCCGGGCTGCCCCTCAGTCCCGAGCTGCCCCTCAGTCCCGAGCTGCCCCTCAGTCCCGAGCTGCCCCTCAGTCCCGAGCTGCCCCTCAGTCCCGAGTTGCCCCTCCGAGCTTCTCCTCAGTTCAGTGGGGTTCTGGGTGAGGACTATTAGGCCATGGTCGACGGCGAGGGTGGATTATCCCAGGACGCGAAGGGGAGGAACTATGACATTAATGGAGTGGGGTCCACGTCCCGAGCCGGAACCGCCACCATGGACAGACGCCCACCCGGACCCTCCCTATGGTTTTGAGGTGCGTCCGGGAGTCCGCACCTTGGGGGGGTTCTGTCACGCCTTGGTCTTAGTATTTTGTGTTTTCGTTAATTATTTGGTCAGGCCAGGGTGTGACATGGGTTTATTTTGTTGTATTTCGTATTGGGGTTTTGTAGTTATTGGGATTGCGGCTGAGTAGGGGTGTTGTATAGGCTTGGCTGCCTGAGGCGGTTCTCAATCAGAGTCAGGTGATTCTCGTTGTCTCTGATTGGGAACCGTATTTAGGTAGCCTGGGTTTCACTGTGTATTTTGTGGGTGATTGTTCCTGTCTCTGTGTAGTGTTCACAGATAGGCTGTAATTAGGTTTCACGTTCCGTTTCTTGTTTTGTATTTGTATCAGTTATTTCATGTATCGCGATTCATTCATTAAAGACATGAGTAACCACCACGCTGCATTTCGGTCCGACTCTCTTTCGACAAACGAAGAACGCCGTTACAAACAGATGATTCTACTGAACCCCATTTTTATGCCCAATGCAACAACAAAAAAATATTATAAAAACATTCATGAATAAGCCTATATAAATGCTTATACATTCTTTATACATTACTGTAACTGTTGTAAACGCCCCTGGAATGCTTAGAAACATTTCCAGGTAGGAAAACAACAAAAGGTTCATTTGAGTAAACTATCACTTTAAGCCCCTGTGCAAAACACTTGTGATTTGACCCATTAGAAGACTTGGGCATTAGCTATTGCAGCACTGACATGGTGTCTAGTCAAAAAGCCACTTGGCTCTAGGTCACGTGTAGGGTACTTCATACACTCTGAGAAACAAAGGTGCTGTCTAGAACCTAAAAGGGTTATTTGACTGTCCACATAGGAGAATCCTTTGGAGAACCCTTTTTGGTTCCATATAGAACCCGTTCCACAGAGTGTTCTATATAGAACCCAAAAGGGTTCTACCTGGAACCAAATGGGTTCTCCTATGGAAACAGCCAAAGAACCCTTTTGGAACCCTTTTTTCTAAGAGGGTATGGCTCCAACCAGTGTTTCAGCCTGCAGCAGCAGTGTTTAGCTGTATGTGACCGACAGATAACAGATAACACACTACCCTACAGTTCACACATCCTCCAGTGGTATTTCAGAACCTCCTCTCCCAGACAAACAGCCAGCAGCAGTGTTTAGCTGTATGTGACCGACAGATAACAGATAACACACTACCCTACAGTTCACACATCCTCCAGTGATATTTCAGAACCTCCCTCTCCCCAGACAAACAGCCAGCAGCAGTGTTTGGCTGTATGTGACCGACAGATAACAGATAACACACTACCCTACAGTTCACACATCCTCAGTGATATTTCAGAACCTCCTCTCCCAGA
>NW_026283469.1:0-1940 GCF_023373465.1 Oncorhynchus keta | reverse complement strand
TTGAGAACCATATCAAAACCTGAACCTATTGGGGAGGGTCTTGGTGGGCATCTGTCCGCGGTGGCTGCTCTGGTGCTCGACGTGGTCCCCACTTCACCATAGTTTTAGTCCCCCACCTTGTCCGCTTCCATGGCCTCCGAACCACGGCGACCCTACTTAATGACCCCACTGGACAGAGGGGCAGCTCGGGACAGAGGGGCAGCTGCTCGGGACAGAGGGGGTCCGGCGCCTCTGGGCAGAGGGGTCCGGCGCCTCTGGACAGGCGGGAGACTCCGGTGCCTCTGGACAGGCGGGAGACTCCGGCAGCTCTGGACAGGCGGGAGACTCCGGCAGCGCTGGACAGACGGGAGCACCTGTACGGATGAGCCGGAGAGACAGCCTGGTGCGGGGGGCAGAAATGTTCTATAAGCACAAAAATCGTGTTTCTCTCAAATGTTGTGCGCAAGTGTATTTACATCCTGTTAGTGAGCATTCCTCCTTTGCCAAGGTTATTCATCCACCTAACAGGTGTGGCATATCAATAAGCTGATTAAATAGCATGAGCATGACACAGGTGCACCTTGTGCTGGGGAAAATAAAAGGCCAATCTACAATGCGCAGTTTTGTCACGCAACATAATGCCACAGATGTCTCAAGTTTTGAGGGAGTGCAAGAATGACTGCAGGAATGTCCACCAGAGCTGTTGCTCGTGTCACGTTCTGTCCATCGTTTGTATGTGTTTTCCTTGTTTTAGTGTTGGTCAGGACGTGAGCTGGGTGGGCATTCTATGTTGTATGTCTGGTTTGTCTATTTCTATGTTTGGCCTGATATGGTTCTCAATCAGAGGCAGGTGTTAGTCATTGTCTCTGATTGGGAACCATATTTAGGTAGCCTGTTTTGTGTTGGGTTTTGTGGGTGATTGTTCCTGTCTCTGTGTTTTGCACCAGATAGGGCTGTTTTTGGTTTTCCACGTTTATTGTTTTGTAGTGTTCATGTTTATCCGTTTTTATTAAACATGAGTCAATATAACCACGCTGCGTTTTGGTCCTCCTCTACTTCACCACAGGAAAACCCTGACAGCTAGTGAATTGTATGTTAATTCTCTACCATAAGCCACCTCCAACATTGTTTTAGAGAATTTGTTGGGCCTTCCTCTGACACCGCCTAGTATTTAGGTCCTGGATGGTAGGAAGCTCACCTTTCCTGTAGTATACGATCAGTCCATGCGTCCAGTTTACGGCGGGATTATCAGGACATTCCATCAACATTCCACCAAACAAACACAGAACATGGTTGCCATGTTCTCAGAATAGACACTATTAATGTTTTACACATTTCATGGGACGTTGCAAGAACATTAATGTGTTCAGTTTTCAGAAGGTTAGAAGAACATTCCATTCCAAAAAAGGCATTTTATTACACATTGTTACTGTGTTTTCACACAGTATTTAACATACGTGATTACATTGTGCATGTTTATTTATATTGTAATTATTGTTCAATGTCCTCACCTGGGTTTCGAACTCACCGGCTCTTGGTTCATGACATTCAGAACTTCCTGCTATGCCACCATATCTGTGGTCATTTAATTAGATGATTCCCTCATTGATTTAATTACTTATTTATACAATTTAAGGGCTTTCTGTATAATGTTGGTGGGGCATATCAACCTGTTTTAATGATACTCCTGAATCACCATGATCACAGATCATCCATTATATTGATCAGATACTTAAGTGGCCGCTCTAACAATTTTAAAATATTCTTAAGAAATGGAAGACTGTCGGGAGAAGGCAATATCAGGTGGGACCATTCTAGCCAATGAGTGGGCAGATATGTGTGGGAACAACAGGCACAAATCTGATAAAGTGTTTTTCTCAATGTTGCCGGGATGTCACGTGTCCTACTTATAGTAGTACACACGTAACAATCTAAGTATTACAAAATGTCTATTTGATCAA
>NW_026283468.1:0-9841 GCF_023373465.1 Oncorhynchus keta | reverse complement strand
AGTGAAATGCTTACTTACGAGTCCTTCCCAACAATGCGAGAGAGAAAAATAGAAAAATAATAAGAAAGATAACACAAGGAGTGACAATAACTTGGATAGCGCACCTTCGGAAAGTATTCAGACCCTTGACTTCCACTACAGTATGTGACAGTCTTATTCTAAAATTGATTAAATAAAGAAATGTACTCATCAATCTACACACATAGCCCATAATGACAAAGTGAAAACAGTAATAAGAATATATATATATGTATCTGAAATACCTTATTTACATGAAGGTTTCCTTTGCTATGAGACTCGAAATTGAGTTCACGTGTATTCTGTTTCCATTGATCATCCTTGAGATGTTTCAACAACTAATTGGTAAATTTAATTGGACATGATTTGGAAAGGCACACATATATAGGTCCCACAGTTGACAGGTGCATGTCAAAGCAAAAACCAAGCCATGAGGTCGATGGAATTGTAGGATTGTGTCCAAGGCACAGACCTGTGGAAGTTAGTACCAAAACGTTGCTGCAACATTGGAGGTCCTCGAGAACACATTGGCCTCAATTCTTAAATGGAAGAAGTTTGAAACCCCCAAGACTAATCCTAGAGCAGGCTGCCGGGCCAAACTGAGCAATCGGGGGAGAAGGTCAGGAGACCAAGAACCTGATCAGTCACTCTGACAGAGCTCCAGAGTTCCTCTCTGTGGAGATGGGAGAATCTTCCAGAAGGATAACCCCTATCTCTGCAGCACTCCACCAATCAGGCCTTTGTGGTAGTGATCAGGCAGAAGACACTCCTCAGTAAAAGGCACATGAAAGCCGGCTTGGAGTTGCCAAATGGTACCCAAAAACTCTCAGACCATGAGAACAAGATTCTCTGGTCTGATGAAACCAACTCTTGGCCTGAATGCCAAGCATCATGTCTGGAAGAAACCTGGCGTCATCCCCACGGTGATATTCTAGTCGCTGGCCCTCGCTACATATTCGTCGCCAGACCCACTGGCTCCAGGTCATCTACAAGTCTATGCTATGTAAAGCTCTGCATTATCTCAGCTCACTGGTCACGATAACAACACTCCACCCGTAGCATGCGCTCTCAGAACAAGACTAGATTGACGAGTTTCAGAAGAAAGGACTTTGTTTCTGGCAATTTCGAGGCCTGTAATCGAACCAACAAATGCTGATGCTCCAGATACTCAACTAGTCTAAAGAAGGCCAGTTTTATTGATTCTTTAATCAGAACAGCAGTTTTTAGCTGTGCTAACATAATTGCCAAAGGGTTTTCCCTAATGATCCAATCAGGCTTTTAAAATTATAAACTTGGATTAGCTATCACAATATGCCATTGGAACACAGGAGTGATGGTTGCTGATAATGGTCCTCTGTACACCTATGTAGATATTCCATTTAAAAATCTCTTAAACAAGGACATTTCTAGTGACCTCAAACTTTTGAACGTTAGTGTATATGTTTTCCATGTCCTTGTTTAGCCAAGATTAGAGAAACATAGGCTATTACAGTTCTTCAAGTCCTGTTGATAGAATAGTCTACTACAGAGTTCATCCAGTTTGTGCCTCCTCCAGTGACTGCACATTCGCCAATGGCAGTCTATTTGTTTGCTGATGTAATCTCGCCTGTCTCTTTTCACCACCTCTTCCTCTTTCACGTCCCGGGATTTAGGGACTGGTCCAGAGTAAGCAGAACATCTAGAACTGCTGACTTGTTGAAGTAGAAAGCTTCATCCAAATTGAGGTTAGTGATCGCTGTTCTGATGTCAAGAAGATGTTTTCGGTCATAAGAAATGGTGGTGGCGACATTATGTAAAAACATTTTAAATCAGCATTAATCAAAAAACACACCGAATAGAAGAGTTTGGTCAGGTGCCCGTAAAATATCTGCTTCCCACCGCAGTACTCATCTCTGTTCCAGATTGAATTAAAACATTTGTTTGCTCAAGTAATTAATGCTACTGCTTTCCTTCGTTAGTTAGTAGGTTTACTGTAATGTTAACATCAACGAGGACAATGACAACCAGCTAGCCAGCCTAACCAGTTATCACACGGCCAGTCTAAGCAACGCTGGATGGCTTAAGCAACGTTACGTAGCCAGCTAAATGCTAAGCATGCTTGTCTTGCTAGTCTATGTGATTGTGGTCTCATAGCCGAGTTACTTAGCTAGCTAGCCTAAGCAACGTTAGATGGTTGCTAATGCTAACAACATTGACGAAATGTACATTTAGGAGAGAAAACATTACTTTTTCATGTAACTCATCTGGTTTGTCTTTCAATTAAGGTGATGGCCTTAATTGAAACGGCATCACAGTGCTAGAGGCATCACTACAGACCCGGGGTTTGATCTCGGGCTGTATCACAACCAGCCGTGATCAGGAGTCCCATAGGGCAGCGCACAATTGGCCCAGTGTCGTCTGGGTGAGGCGAGGGTTTGGGCCAGGGGGTGCTTTACTTGGCTTATCACGCTGTAGCGACTCCTTGTGGCAGGCCAGTCGTCAGTTGAACGGTGTTTCTTCCGACACATTGGTGTGGCTGGCTTCCAGGTTCCATGAGAAGTGTGTTTTAGGCGGAGTCAATGTTCTAGCCGGGCGCATAGTCGACCTTACAGCCTCCCGAGCCCGTTGGGGAGTTGCAGTGATGAGACAAGGTAATCTAAAAATACATATAGAATTTTAAGTGTTTATTTTTACCTAACATAAATCAGAATAGATGGGATACTTAATTGAGAGACGAGTATGTGGCCCCTTTGCTGTAGTCTACAGGCTGGAGATAAAATGTATGACAATGTAATGAGATAGACACTTTTATTATCATGCAGTTTCTCAGATCACTTAGGAGGACGTTGATAATTTTTTTGATGGAATGTTGCTGGAGCTCTGCAGAGATGCATCTCTCCAACAGCACCCTGGAGAGTCGCGCTGTGAATGGACAAGCTAAATATTGGCAGCATTACAGGAGCTCCACAAGACATGGCTTTATTCATGACAGGCAACCACCATCTCCCTCACTGACTGTCCACTGTCTTAAACGTCATTACCAATGAATACTTTGAGCCACAGCATTTTATAGCAAAGTCCATCCTCCTGGATGTTAAAAAACTTATATGGGATAGGGGGCAGCATTTTCACTTTTGGATGAATAGGGTGCAGAGAGTAAACTGCCTCCTACTCAGTCCCAGATGCGAATATGTGCATATTATCATTAGTATTGGATAGTAAACACTCTGATGTTTCTAAAACTGTTTGAATGATGTCTGAGTATAACAGAACTCATATGGCAGGCAAAAACCTGAGAAACAATCCATACAGGAAGTGGGAAATCTGAGGTTTGTAGTTTTTGAACTCAGCCCTATCAAATTCACAGTGGGATATGGGTTATTTTGCAATTCCTAAGGCTTCCACTAGATGTTTCAGGCTTCTACAGTGAAGGGGGGCTGTTTGACTAAGGGGTCTGGCAGAAGCCTCGTTCTCAGTCACACACACGTTCACACGAGAGGTATCTCTCGTTCCATTGCTTTTCTACAGAAAATTGAATTCTCCGGTTGGAACATTATTGAACATTTATGATAAAAACATCCTAAAGATTGATTCTATACTATGTTTGACAAGTTTCTTCGAACTGTAATATAACCTTTTGAACTTTTCGTCCGACTGATTGCGAGATTGGATTTGTTTACCAAACGCCCTAACAAAAGAAGCTATTTGGACATAAATGATGGACATTATCAAACAAAACAAACACTTACTGTCAAACTGTATTGTCGAACTGTGATTCCTGGGAGTGCATTCTGATGAAGATCATCAAAGGTAAGTTAATATTTATAACGCTATTTCTGACTTCTGCTGACTCCAACATGGTGGATATCTGTATGGCTTGATTTGTTGTCTGAGCGCCATACTCAGATTATTGCATGGTTAGCTTTTTCCGTAAAGTTTTTTCAAATCTGACACAGCGGTTGCATTAAGGAGAAGTATATCTCTAATTCTGTGCATAACACTTGTATCTTACAATAAAGTTTATGATGACTATTTCTGTAAATTGATGTGGCTCTCTGCAAAATCACCGGATGTATTGGAAGCAAAACATTACTGAACATAACGCGCCAATGTAAACTGAGATCTTTGGATATAAATATGCACTTCATCGAAAAAACATACATGTATTGTGTAACATGAAGTCCTATGAGTGTCATCTGATGAAGATCATCAGAGGTTAGTGATTAATTTTATCTATATTTCTGCTTTTTGTGACTCCTCTCTTTGGCTGGAAAATGGATGTGTATGTTTTTGTGACTAGGCTCTGACCTAACATAATCATATGTTGTGCTTTCGCTGTAAAGAGGACTGGCCACCCCACATAGCCTGGTTCCTCTCTGGGTTTCTTCCTAGGTTTTGGCCTTTCTAGGGAGTTTTTAGTCACCTTGCTTCTACACCTGCATTGCTTGCTGTTTGGGGTTTTAGGCTGGGTTTTTGTACAGCACTTTGAGATATCAGCTGATGTACGAAGGGCTATATAAATACATTTAATTTGATTTGATTTAAAGCCTTTTTGAAATCGGACACGATGGGTAGATTAACAAGAAGTTTATCTTTCATTTGGTGCTTTGCACTTGTGAATGTATTTCAACAAAAATATTTTTGAATTTTGGTGCATTTTCAGCCGGAATTTTATCGAGTGGAACCCCTAGTCTTAAGAAGTTTTATTTCAAATGTAGTACCCGGAGGGAGAAAATCCAATATGTGTTTTAATAGTTACATTGTTAGGGTAAATAAACCGAAAGTGACACACTCCAATCAGTTTCTGAGACAATTGCCCAGACTTTGTAGACAGTTAAATAATGATTAAACATAATATTTATAAAATTATCCATTAAAGATACCAACTCAAAACCTATGTATATTTGAAGTCGGAAGTTTACATGCACTTAGGTTGGAGTCATTACAACTCATTTTTCAACCACTCCACAAATGTATTGATAACAAACTATCGTTTTGGCAACTCGGTTGGGACATCGACTTTGTGCATGACACAAGTAATTTTTCCAACAATTGTTTACAGACAGATTATTTCACTTATAATTCACTGTGTCACAATTCCAGTGGGTCAGAAGTTTACATACACGAAGGTAACTGTGGCTTTAAACAGCTTGGAAAATTCCAGAAAATTATGTCATGGCTTTAAAAGCTTCTGATAGGCTAATTGACATCATTTGAGTCAGTTGGAGGTGTACCTGTGGATATATTCCAAGGCCTACTTTCAAACTCAGTGCCTCTTTGCTTTGCTTGACATCATGGAAAAATGAACAGAAATCAGCCAAGACCTCAGAAAAAAAAGACCCCAAGTCTGGTTCATCCCAAACGCCTGAAGGTACCACGTTCATCTGTACAAACAATAGTATGCAATTATAAACACCATGGGACCACGCAGCCGTCATACCGCTCAGGAAGGAGACGTGTTCTTTCTCCTAGAGATGAACATACTTTGGTGCGAAAAGTGCAAATCAATCACAGAACAACAGCAAAGGAACTTGTGAAGTTGCTGGAGGAAACAGATATAAAACTATTTCTATCTACAGTAAAACGACAACCTGAAAGGCCGCACAGCAAGGAAGAAGCCACTGCTCCAAAACCACAATAAAAAGCCAGACTATGATTTACAACTGCACATGGGGACAAAGCTGAAACTTTTTGGAGAAATGTCCTCTGGTCTGATGAAACAAAAATAGAACTGTTTGGCCATAATGACCATCGTTAGGTTTGGAGGAAAAGGGGAGGCTTGCAAGCCAAAAATACCATCCCAACCATGAAGCAAAAAAATATCTAGTTAACAGAAGAAAGGAAGACAAAATAAGGACAAAAGAAGGACAGAAGAAAAAGGAAAAGAAAGAGGACAACAAAGTGAAACAGTCAGCACTTCTATTGCAACTTCGTATTTCGTCGTCCTAACGTAGTCTACACTGCTATCTGCCCAGCAGCTAGCCAGCTAGCAAACGTCCACCGTCTACCGAATAGCAGCACTGTAGAAACTATTACACTCAACTGAATGACTTGATTAGTGTAGTGTTAGCTAGCTACATAGTTGTCTTTGCTGTCTTCGTATCCAAGATAATTGTGTAGTTTAGAGCGTGTAGTCTTAGAGTGATTATCTTAATTTACCGAGGTTAGCTAGCCAGCTATTTGTCGTCCTTAACGTAGGAGACACTGCTAGCTAGCCAACAGCTAGCCAACGTCTACTGAATAGAACTTCCGCACTCAACAACCTGGTCGCATTCCGCTTCGCTCCACAGGTAGTATCACATTTTCATTTAATTTCATTACAGCACAGCGGTTTGATTTGTTTGATCGTAGCTAGCTACATAGCTAGCTACATAGCCGTCTGTGTATCAAAGATAATTGTTGTAGTCTAGAGCGATTTTCTAGGTTAGCTAGCCAGCTATTGTCGTTCTTTAACGCAACGTAAGCGTAATCAACACTGCTAGCTAGCCAGCTAGCCCCGAATAGCATGCACTGTAGAAACTATTACACTCAACGGAACGACTTGATTAGTGTAGTGTCAACAACGCAGCCACTGCCAGCTAGCCTACAAAGTCAACAACGCAGCCACTGCCAGCAGCTACTTCAGCAGTACTGTATCATTTTAATCATTTTAGTCAATAAGATTCTTGCTACGTAAGCTTAACTTTCTGAACATTCGAGACGTGTAGTCCACTTGTCATTCCAATCTCCTTGCATTAGCGTAGCCTCTTCTGTAGCCTGTCAACTATGTGTCTGTCTATCCCTGTTCTCTCTCTCTCTGCACAGACCATACAACGCTCCACACCGCGTGGCCGCGGCCACCCTAATCTGGTGGTCCCAGCGCGTACGACTCCACGTGGAGTTCCAGGTCTCCGGTGGCCTCTGGAACTGCCGATCTAGCGGCCAACAAGGCAGAGTTCATCTCAGCCTATGCCTCCCTCCAGTCCCTCGACTTCTTGGCACTGACGGAAACATGGATCACCACAGATAACTCACTGCTACTCCTACTGCTCTCTCCTCGTCCGCCCACGTGTTCTCGCACACCCCGAGAGCTTCTGGTCAGCGGGGTGGTGGCACCGGGATCCTCATCTCTCCCAAGTGGTCTTTCTCTCTTTCTCCCCTTACCCATCTGTCTATCGCCTCCTTTGAATTCCATGCTGTCACAGTTACCAGCCCTTTCAAGCTTAACATCCTTATCATTTATCGCCCTCCAGGTTCCCTTGGAGAGTTCATCAATGAGCTTGATGCCTTGATAAGCTCCTTTCCTGAGGACGGCTCACCTCTCACAGTTCTGGGCGACTTTAACCTCCCCACGTCTACCTTTGACTCATTCCTCTCTGCCTCCTTCTTTCCACTCCTCTCCTCTTTGACCTCACCCTCTCACCTTCCCCCTACTCACAAGGCAGGCAATACGCTCGACCTCATCTTTACTAGATGCTGTTCTTCCACTAACCTCATTGCAACTCCCTCCAAGTCTCCGACCACTACCTTGTATCCTTTTCCCTCTCGCTCTCATCCAACACTTCCCACACTGCCCCTACTCGGATGGTATCGCGCCGTCCCAACCTTCGCTCTCTCTCCCCCGCTACTCTCTCCTCTTCCATCCTATCATCTCTTCCCTCTGCTCAAACCTTCTCCAACCTATCTCCTGATTCTGCCTCCTCAACCCTCCTCTCCTCCCTTTCTGCATCCTTTGACTCTCTATGTCCCCTATCCTCCAGGCCGGCTCGGTCCTCCTCTCCCGCTCCGTGGCTCGACGACTCATTGCGAGCTCACAGAACAGGGCTCCGGGCAGCCGAGCGGAAATGGAGGAAAACTCGCCTCCCCTGCGGACCTGGCATCCTTTCACTCCCTCCTCTCTACATTTTCCTCCTCTGTCTCTGCTGCTAAAGCCACTTTCTACCACTCTAAATTCCAAGCATCTGCCTCTAACCCTAGGAAGCTCTTTGCCACCTTCTCCTCCCTCCTGAATCCTCCCCCCTCCCTCCTCCCTCTCTGCAGATGACTTCGTCAACCATTTTGAAAAGAAGGTCGACGACATCCGATCCTCGTTTGCTAAGTCAAACGACACCGCTGGTTCTGCTCACACTGCCCTACCCTGTGCTCTGACCTCTTTCTCCCCTCTCTCTCCAGATGAAATCTCGCGTCTTGTGACGGCCGGCCGCCCAACAACCTGCCCGCTTGACCCTATCCCCTCCTCTCTTCTCCAGACCATTTCCGGAGACCTTCTCCCTTACCTCACCTCGCTCATCAACTCATCCCTGACCGCTGGCTACGTCCCTTCCGTCTTCAAGAGAGCGAGAGTTGCACCCCTTCTGAAAAAACCTACACTCGATCCCTCCGATGTCAACAACTACAGACCAGTATCCCTTCTTTCTTTTCTCTCCAAAACTCTTGAACGTGCCGTCCTTGGCCAGCTCTCCCGCTATCTCTCTCAGAATGACCTTCTTGATCCAAATCAGTCAGGTTTCAAGACTAGTCATTCAACTGAGACTGCTCTTCTCTGTATCACGGAGGCGCTCCGCACTGCTAAAGCTAACTCTCTCTCCTCTGCTCTCATCCTTCTAGACCTATCGGCTGCCTTCGATACTGTGAACCATCAGATCCTCCTCTCCACCCTCTCCGAGTTGGGCATCTCTCGGCGCGTGCCCACGCTTGGATTGCGTCCTACCTGACAGGTCGCTCCTACCAGGTGGCGTGGCGAGAATCTGTCTCCTCACCACGCGCTCTCACCACTGGTGTCCCCCAGGGCTCTGTTCTAGGCCCTCTCCTATTCTCGCTATACACCAAGTCACTTGGCTCTGTCATAACCTCACATGGTCTCTCCTATCATTGCTATGCAGACGACACACAATTAATCTTCTCCTTCCCTTCTGATGACCAGGTGGCGAATCGCATCTCTGCATGTCTGGCAGACATATCAGTGTGGATGACGGATCACCACCTCAAGCTGAACCTCGGCAAGACGGAGCTGCTCTTCCTCCCGGGGAAGGACTGCCCGTTCCATGATCTCGCCATCACGGTTGACAACTCCATTGTGTCCTCCTCCCAGAGCGCTAAGAACCTTGGCGTGATCCTGGACAACACCCTGTCGTTCTCAACTAACATCAAGGCGGTGGCCCGTTCCTGTAGGTTCATGCTCTACAACATCCACAGAGTACGACCCTGCCTCACACAGGAAGCGGCGCAGGTCCTAATCCAGGCACTTGTCATCTCCCCGTCTGGATTACTGCAACTCGCTGTTGGCTGGGCTCCTGCCTGTGCCATTAAACCCCTACAACTCATCCAGAACGCCGCAGCCCGTCCTGGTGTTCAACCTTCCCAAGTTCTCTCACGTCACCCCGCTCCTCCGCTCTCTCCACTGGCTTCCAGTTGAAGCTCGCATCCGCTACAAGACCATGGTGCTTGCCTACGGAGCTGTAGGGGAGCGGCACCTCAGTACCTCCAGGCTCTGATCAGGCCCTACACCCAAACAAGGGCACTGCGTTCATCCACCTCTGGCCTGCTCGCCTCCCTACCACTGAGGAAGTACAGTTCCCGCTCAGCCCAGTCAAAACTGTTCCGCTGCTCTGGCCCCCAATGGTGGAACAAACTCCCTCATGACGCCAGGACAGCGGAGTCAATCACCACCTTCCGGAGACACCTGAAACCCCACCTCTTTAAGGAATACCTAGGATAGGATAAAAGTAATCCTTCTCACCCCCCTTAAAAGATTTAGATGCACTATTGTAAAGTGGCTGTTCCACTGGATGTCATAAGGTGAATGCACCAATTTGTAAGTCGCTCTGGATAAGAGCGTCTGCTAAATGACTTAAATGTAATGTAA
>NW_026283467.1:0-9010 GCF_023373465.1 Oncorhynchus keta | reverse complement strand
GACCCTATTCCAACTAAACTACTGAAAGAGCTGCTTCCTGTGCTTGGCCCTCCTATGTTGAACATAATAAACGGCTCTCTATCCACCGGATGTGTACCAAACTCACTAAAAGTGGCAGTAATAAAGCCTCTCTTGATAAAGCCAAACCTTGACCCAGAAAATATAAAAAACTATCGGCCTATATCGAATCTTCCATTCCTCTCAAACATTTTAGAAAAGGCTGTCTTGCAGCAACTCACTTGCCTTCCTGAAGACAAACAATGTATACGAAATGCTTCAGTCTGGTTTTAGACCCCATCATAGCACTGAGACTGCACTTGGGAAGGTGGTAAATTACCTTTTAACCTCTTGAACCTATGGGGGCGCTGTCTCATTATTGGATAATAAGACGTGCCCGTTTTAAGCGCAATATTTTGTCACGAAAAGATGCTCGACTATGCATGGAATTGACAGCCTTGGAAAGACACAACTCTGACGTCTCCAAAACTGCAAAGATATTATCTGTGAGTGCCCCAGAACTAATGCAACAGAGCGAAACCAAGATTAAGTTTCATTACAGGAAATGCCCCAGATTCTGAAGGCGCTGTGTTCCAATGTCTCCTTATATGGCTGTGAATGCGCCAGGAATGAGCCCGCGCTTTCTGTCTATTCCCGAGGTGTCTGCAGCATTGTGAGGTGTTTGTAGGCATATCATTGGAAGATTGACCATAAGAGACTACATTTACCTGGTGTCCCGCCCGGTGTCCTGTGTGCATAATCTGTAGGTCCATGCGCGTTCCATTTCTTCAGAACAGAAAGTAAAATGCCACGATGGATTTTATCGTCGATAGATATGTGAAAAACACCTTGAGGATTGATTCTAAACATCGGTTTGCCATGTTTCTGTCGATATTATGGAGTTAATTTGGAAAAAGTTTGCGTTTTAATGACTTATTATTATTTATTTTTCCCTACCCAAACGCGATGAACAAAACGGAGCGATTAGTCGACACAAATAATATTTTTTGTAAAAACGGAACATTTGCTATCTAACAGAGTCTCCTCATTGAAAACATCTGAAGTTCTTCAAAGGTAAATGATTTTATTTGAATGCTTTTATGGTTTTTGTGGAAAATGTTGCATGCTGAATGCTAACGCTAAATGGTACGTTAGCCATCAATACTGTTACACAAATGCTTGTTTTGCAGTGGTTGAGAAGCATATTTAGACAATCATAGATGACAGTGTTGTTAACAAAGGCTAAGCTTGAGAGCAAATAGATTAATTTAATTTCATTTGCGATTTTCATGAATAGTTAACGTTGTGTTATGCTAATGAGCTTGCGGATAGATTTTCACAATCCTGGATACAGGTTTTTTCTTAGCTAAACGTTACGCAGAAAGCGGAGTGATTTGTCCTAAACAAATAATCTTTCAGAAAAACTCAACATTTTGCTATCTGAGTCTCCTCATTAAACATCCAAAGTTCTTTTTCTGTTTTTTGTGAAAATATTGCCTGCTGAATGCTAACGCTAAATGCTACGCTAGCTATCAATACTGTTACACAAATGCTTGTTTTGCTATGGTTGAGAAGCATATTTTGAAAATCTGAGATGTCAGTGTTGTTAACAAAAGGCTAAGCTTGAGAGCAAATAGATTAATTTCATTTCATTTGCGATTTTCATGGAATAGTTAACGTTGCGTTATGGTAATGAGCTTGAGGCTGTAGTCACGATACTGGATCCGGGATGGCTCGACGCAAGAAGTTAATGGCATCAGACCGAGGCTCTGCATCTGTCCTCGTGCTCCTAGACCTTAGTGCTGCTTTTGATACCATCGATCACCACATTCTTTTGGAGAGATTGGAAACCCAAATTGGTCTACACGGACAAGTTCTGGCCTGGTTTAGATCTTATCTGTTGGAAAGATATCAGTTTGTCTCTGTGAATGGTTTGTCCTCTGACAAATCAACTGTAAATGTCGGTGTTCCTCAAGGTTCCGTTTTAGGACCACTATTGTTTTCATTATATATTTGACCTCTTGGGGATGTCATTCAAAACATAATGTTAACTTTCACTGCTATGCGGATGACACATAGCTGTACATTTCAATGAAACATGGTGAAGCCCCAAAATTGCCCTCGCTAGAAGCATGTGTTTCAGACATAAGGAAGTGGAGGGCTGCAAATTTTCTACTTTTAAACTCGGACAAAACAGAGATGCTTGTTCTAGGTCCCAAGAAACAAAGATATCTTCTGTTGAATCTGACAATTAATCTTAATGGTTGTACAGTCGTCTCAAATAAAACGGAAGGACCTCGGCGTTACTCTGGACCCTGATCTCTCTTTTGACGAACATATCAAGACAGCTTTATTCCATCTACGTAACATTGCAAAAATCAGAACCTTTCTGTCCAAACATATTGCAGAAAAGGTATCGTTGCTTTTGTCCCTAGAATTTCTAAGCAAACAGCTGGAGGCAGGGCTTTCTCCTATAGAGCTCCATTTTTATGGAGCGGTCTGCCTACCCATGTCAGAGACGTAAACTCGGTCTCAACCTTTAAGTCTTTACTGAAGACTCATCTCTTCAGTGGGTCATATGATTGAGTGTAGTCTGGCCCAGGAGTGAGAAGGTGAACGGAAAGGCTTTGGAGCAACGAACTGCCCTTGCTGTCTCTGCCTGGCCGGTTCCCTCTTTCCACTGGGATTCTCTGCCTCTAACTCTATTATAGGGGCTGAGTCACTGGCATACCGTCCTTGGGAGGGGTGCGTCACCTGAGTGGGTTGAGTCACTGATGTGGTCATCCTGTCTGGGTTGGCGCCCCCTGGGTTGTGCCGTTGCGGAGATCTTTGTGGGCTATACTCAGCCTTGTCTCAGGATGGTAAGTTGGTGGTTGAAGATATCCCTCTAGTGGTGTGGGGGCTGTTCTTTGGCAAAGTGGGTGTGGTTATATCCTTCCTGTTTGGCCCTGTCTGGGGTGTCCTCGGATGGGGCCACAGTGTCTCCTGACCCCTCCTGTCTCAGCCTCCAGTATTTATGCTGCAGTAGTTTATGTGTCGGGGGGCTAGGGTCAGTTTGTTATATCTGGAGTACTTCTCCTGTCCTATTCAGTGTCCTGTGTGAATTTAAGTGTGCTCTCTAATTCTCTCTTCTTTCTTTCTCTCGGAGGACCTGAGCCCTAGGACCATGCCTCAGGACTACCTGACATGATGACTCCTTGCTGTCCCCAGTCCACCTGGCCGTGCTGCTGCTCCAGTTTCAACTGTTCTGCCTATTATTATTGGACCATGCTGGTCATTTATGAACATTTGAACATCTTGGCCATGTTCTGTTATAATCTCCACCCGGCACAGCCAGAAGAGGACTGGCCACCCCACATAGCCTGGTTCCTCTCTAGGTTTCTTCCTAGGTTTTGGCCTTTCTAGGGAGTTTTTCCGAGCCACCGTGCTTCTACACCTGCATTGCTTGCTGTTTGGGGTTTCAGGCTGGGTTTCTGTACAGCACTTTGAGATATCAGCTGATGTACGAAGGGCTATATAAATACATTTGATTTGATTTTGATTTGATTTTGTTGACCAGAGCCCTATATAGAACACTACTGTTGACCAGAGCCCTATTCCCTATATAGAAGTATATACAAAGGAAGTTCCATGCAATAAGGGCTCTATATAATAATGTACGCTTTACGGGATTTGTCCTGGATTAGAGGTGTCACGATCGTCGTAGTGAGGAGACCAAGGCGCAGCGTGATATGAATACATGTTCTATATTTAATGAAGAAAGAACACTGAAACAAACTTACAAAACAACAAATGACCGTGACGCTATATCATCTAAATGTGCAGACACAGGCAACTGCCTCTAATTGAGAACCAATCTAGGCAACCATAGACATACATAAACATCTCAATGGTAAACAACCCCATAAACCTACAAAACTCCTAGACAGTACAAAACACATACATCACCCATGTCACACCCGACCTAATCAAAATACACTGCTCAAAAAATTAAGGGAACACTAAAATAACATCCTAGATCTGAATTAATAAAATATTCTTATTAAATACTTTTTTCTTTACATAGTTGAATGTGCTGACAACAAAATCACACAAAAATTATCAATGGAAATCAAATTTATCAACCCATGGAGTCACACTCAAAATCAAAGTGGAAAACCACACTACAGGCTGATCCAACTTTGATGTAATGTCCTTAAACAAGTCAAAATGAGGCTCAGTAGTGTGTGTGGCCTCCACATGCCTGTATGACCTCCCTACAATGCCTGGGCATGCTCCTGATGAGGTGGCGGATGGTCTCCTGAGGGATCTCCTCCCAGACCTGGACTAAAGCATCCGCAACTCCTGGACAGTCTGTGGTGCAACGTGGCGTTGGTGGATGGAGCGAGACATGCCTTCCTCTTGCAGGAACTGCTGACACACTCCAGCCACATGAGGTCTAGCATTGTCTTGCAGTAGGAGGAACCCAGGGCCAACCACACCAGCATATGGTCTCACAAGGGGTCTGAGGATCTCATCTCAGTACCTAATGACAGTCAGGCTACCTCTGGCGAGCACATGGAGGGCTGTGCGGCCCCACAAAGAAATGCCACCCCACACCATGACTGACCCACCACCACACCGGTCATGCTGGAGGATGTTGCAGGCAGCAGAACGTTCTCCATGGCGTCTCCAGACTGTCACGTCTGTCACATGTGCTCAGTGTGAAACTGCTTTCATCTGTGAAGAGCACAGGCGCCAGTGCCAATCTTGGTGTTCTCTGGCAAATGCCAAACGTCCTGCACGGTGTTTGGCTGTAAGCACAACCCCCACCTGTGGACGTCGGACCCTCATACCACCCTCATGGAGTCTGTTTCTGACCATTTGAGCAGACACATGCACATTTGTGGCCTGCTGGAGGTCATTTTGCAGGGCTCTGGTAGTGCTCCTCCTTGCACAAAGGCGGAGGTAGCGGTCCTGCTGCTGGGTTGTTGCCCTCCTACGGCTTCCTCCACGTCTCCTGATGTACTGGCCTGTCTCCTGGTATCGCCTCCATGCTCTGGACACTACGCTGACAGACACAGCAAACCTTCTTGCCACATCTCGCATTGATGTGCCATCCTGGATGAGCTGCACTACCTGAGCCACTTGTGTGGGTTGTAGACTCCATCTCATGCTACCACTAGAGTCAAAGCACCGCCAGCATTCAAAAGTGACCAAAACATCAGCCAGGAAGCATAGGAACTGAGAAGGGGTCTGTGGTCCCCACCTGTAGAACCACTCTTTATTGGAGGTGTCTTGCTAAATGTCTATAATTTCCACCTGTTGTCTATTCCATTTGCACAACAGCATGTGAAATGTATTGTCAATCAGTGTTGCTTCCTCAGTGGACAGTTTGATTTCACAGAAGTGTGACTGACTTGGAGTTACATTTTGTTGTGTAAGTGTTCCCTTTATTTTTTTGAGCAGTGTATATAAAGAAAACAAAGAATACTCAGGTCAGGGCGTGACAAGAGGACTGTCAAAAGACCTCTGGTGGGGTAAGTGTGTGTGTCAGAGCTATGTGTAAGTTGATTATGCAAACAATTTGGGATTTTCAACACATTGTTTCTTATAAAAAGAAGAAGTCACGCAGTCAGTCTCTCCTCAACTCTGAGCCAAGAGAGACTGGCAGCATAGTGTTAATATCAGCCCTCTGATTACAGTCAGTCTCTCCTCAACTCTTAGCCAAGAGAGACTGGCAGCATAGTGTTAATATCAGCCCTCTGATTACAGTCAGTCTCTCCTCAACTCTGAGCCAAGTGAGACTGGCAGCATAGTGTTAATATCAGCCCTCTGATTACAGTCAGTCTCTCCTCAACTCTTAGCCAAGTGAGACTGGCAGCATAGTGTTAATATCAGCCCTCTGATTACAGTCAGTCTCTCCTCAACTCTTAACCAAGAGAGACTGGCAGCATAGTGTTAATATCAGCCCTCTGATTACAGTCAGTCTCTCCTCAACTCTTAGCCAAGTGAGACTGGCAGCATAGTGTTAATATCAGCCCTCTGATTACAGTCAGTCTCTCCTCAACTCTTAACCAAGAGAGACTGGCAGCATAGTGTTAATATCAGCCCTCTGATTACAGTCAGTCTCTCCTCAACTCTTAACCAAGAGAGACTGGCAGCATAGTATTAATATCAGCCCTCTGATTACAGTCACTCTCTCCTCAACTCTTAACCAAGAGAGACTGGCAGCATAGTGTTAATATCAGCCCTCTGATTACAGTCAGTCTCTCCTCAACTCTTAGTCAAGAGAGACTGGCAGCATAGTATTAATATCAGCCCTCTGATTACAGTCAGTCTCTCCTCAACTCTGAGCCAAGTGAGACTGGCAGCATAGTATTAATATCAGCCCTCTGATTACAGTCAGTCTCTCCTCAACTCTTAACCAAGAGAGACTGGCAGCATAGTATTAATATCAGCCCTCTGATTACAGTCAGTCTCTCCTCAACTCTTAGCCAAGAGAGACTGACAGCATAGTATTAATATCAGCCCTCTGATTACAGTCAGTCTCTCCTCAACTCTTAGCCAAGTGAGACTGGCAGCATAGTGTTAATATCAGCCCTCTGATTACAGTCAGTCTCTCCTCAACTCTTAGCCAAGAGAGACTGGCAGCATAGTGTTAATATCAGCCCTCTGATTACAGTCAGTCTCTCCTCAACTCTTAACCAAGAGAGACTGGCAGCATAGTGTTAATATCAGCCCTCTGATTACAGTCAGTCTCTCCTCAACTCTTAACCAAGAGAGACTGGCAGCATAGTGTTAATATCAGCCCTCTGATTACAGTCAGTCTCTCCTCAACTCTTAGCCAAGAGAGACTGGCAGCATAGTATTAATATCAGCCCTCTGATTACAGTCAGCTCTCCTCAACTCTGAGCCAAGAGAGACTGGCAGCATAGTGTTAATATCAGCCCTCTGATTACAGTCAGTCTCTCCTCAACTCTGAGCCAAGAGAGACTGGCAGCATAGTGTTAATATCAGCCCTCTGATTACAGTCAGTCTCTCCTCAACTCTTAACCAAGAGAGACTGGCAGCATAGTGTTAATATTAGCCCTCTGATTACAGTCAGTCTCTCCTCAACTCTTAACCAAGAGAGACTGGCAGCATAGTGTTAATATCAGCCCTCTGATTACAGTCAGTCTCTCCTCAACTCTTAGCCAAGAGAGACTGGCAGCATAGTGTTAATATTAGCCCTCTGATTACAGTCAGTCTCTCCTCAACTCTTAACCAAGAGAGACTGGCAGCATAGTGTTAATATCAGCCCTCTGATTACAGTCAGTCTCTCCTCAACTCTTAACCAAGAGAGACTGGCAGCATAGTGTTAATATCAGCCCTCTGATTACAGTCAGTCTCTCCTCAACTCTTAACCAAGAGAGACTGGCAGCATAGTGTTAATATCAGCCCTCTGATTACAGTCAGTCTCTCCTCAACTCTTAACCAAGAGAGACTGGCAGCATAGTGTTAATATCAGCCCTCTGATTACAGTCAGTCTCTCCTCAACTCTTAGCCAAGAGAGACTGGCAGCATAGTGTTAATATCAGCCCTCTGATTACAGTCAGTCTCTCCTCAACTCTTAACCAAGAGAGACTGGCAGCATAGTGTTAATATCAGCCCTCTGATTACAGTCAGTCTCTCCTCAACTCTTAGCCAAGAGAGACTGGCAGCATAGTGTTAATATCAGCCCTCTGATTACAGTCAGTCTCTCCTCAACTCTTAGCCAAGAGAGACTGGCAGCATAGTGTTAATATCAGCCCTCTGATTACAGTCAGTCTCTCCTCAACTCTTAGCCAAGAGAGACTGGCAGCATAGTAGGTCTATCAGCCTTCTGATTACAGTCAGTCTCTCCTCAACTCTTAGCCAAGAGAGACTGGCAGCATAGTGTTAATATCAGCCCTCTGATTACAGTCAGTCTCTCCTCAACTCTTAACCAAGAGAGACTGGCAGCATAGTGTTAATATCAGCCCTCTGATTACAGTCAGTCTCTCCTCAACTCTTAACCAAGAGAGACTGGCAGCATAGTGTTAATATCAGCCCTCTGATTACAGTCAGTCTCTCCTCAACTCTTAACCAAGAGAGACTGGCAGCATAGTGTTAATATCAGCCCTCTGATTACAGTCAGTCTCTCCTCAACTCTTAGCCAAGAGAGACTGGCAGCATAGTAGGTCTATCAGCCCTCTGATTACAGTCAGTCTCTCCTCAACTCTTAGCCAAGAGAGACTGGCAGCATAGTGTTAATATCAGCCCTCTGATTACAGTCAGTCTCTCCTCAACTCTTAGCCAAGAGAGACTGGCAGCATAGTAGGTCTATCAGCCCTCTGATTACAGTCAGTCTCTCCTCAACTCTTAGCCAAGAGAGACTGGCAGCATAGTATTAATATCAGCCCTCTGATTACAGTCAGTCTCTCCTCAACTCTTAGCCAAGAGAGACTGGCAGCATAGTGTTAATATCAGCCCTCTGATTACAGTCAGTCTCTCCTCAACTCTGAGCCAAGAGAGACTGGCAGCATAGTGTTAATATCAGCCCTCTGATTACAGTCAGTCTCTCCTCAACTCTTAACCAAGAGAGACTGGCAGCATAGTGTATATATCAGCCCTCTGATTACAGTCAGTCTCTCCTCAACTCTTAACCAAGAGAGACTGGCAGCATAGTATTAATATCAGCCCTCTGATTACAGTCAGTCTCTCCTCAACTCTGTAGCCAAGAGAGACTGGCAGCATAGTGTTAATATCAGCCCCTCTGATTACAGTCAGTCTCTCCTCAACTCTTAACCAAGAGAGACTGGCAGCATAGCTGTTAATATCAGCCCTCTGATTACAGTCAGTCTCTCCTCAACTCTGAACCAAGAGACTGGCAGCATAGTATTAATATCAGCCCTCTGATTACAGTCAGTCTCTCTCAACTCTGAGCCAAGTGAGACTGGCAGCATAGTGTTAATATCAACCTCTGATTACAGTCAGTCTCTCCTCAACTCTTAGCCAAGTGAGACTGACAGCA
>NW_026283465.1:0-1031 GCF_023373465.1 Oncorhynchus keta | reverse complement strand
GATGATGTGATGTATAGTGACGGTAGTAACAAACCCTGGCTTTGATGTGTCAGTTTTGATGTGTCAAATCCTGGTGTGTCAAACCCTTGATGTGTCAAACCCGGACAATAATGTGTCATAGGGTGAATGCACTTTGACCTAAACATTTCCTTTAGTCCACAATCATCTCCTTAGTTGTAATGAATTTCCTCCTCTTCTTACGAAGAGGAGAGGCGAAACGGATCAGAGGACCAATACGCGGCGTGGTAATTGTCCATGGTTCTTTTTAATGCGTAAAGGTACACATGAACAACTGACTACAAAAAAACAAGAAATGTAAAAACTCAAAACAGTCCTATCTGGTGCAAAGACAGAGCAATCACCCACAAACACACAGTGAAACCCAGGCTACCTAAGTATGATTCTCAATCAGAGACAACTAATGACACCTGCCTCTGATTGAGAACCATACTAGGCCGAAACATAGAAATTCCCAAAACCTAGAAAAACAAACAGACTGCCCACCCAACTCACGCCCTGACCATACTAACTAAATACAAAACACAGGAAATAAAGGTCAGAACGTGACAGTATCCCCCCCCCAAAGGTGCGGACTCTGGCCGCAAAACCTTGACCTATAGGGGAGGGTCTGGGTGGGCGTCTGTCCGCGGTGGCGGTTCTGGCGCGGGACGCGGACCCCACTTCACCATTGTCTTAGTCCGCCTTATTGTCCGCCTCCGTGGCTTTCTCACCATGGCAACCCCTCTCAATGACAGCTCGGGACAGAGGGGCAGAAGCTCTGGACAGAGGGGCAGGGGCTCGGGACAGAGGGACAGGGGCTCTGGCGCCTCTGGGCTGAGGGGCTCTGGCGCCTCTGGGCTGAGGGGCTCTGGCGCCTCTGGGCTGAGGGGCTCCGGCAGCGGCGCCGGACAGGCGGGAGGCTCCGGCAGCGGCGCCGGACAGGCGGGACGCTCCGGCAGTGGCGCCGGACAGGCGGGAGCACCTGCAGGGAGGAGACTGAGAGACAGCCTGGTGCGTGGGCTGCCACAGAA
>NW_026283464.1:0-2569 GCF_023373465.1 Oncorhynchus keta | reverse complement strand
CCTGCTCCCTGTCCCACCCTAACACCACCCTGCTCCCTGTCCCACCCTAACACCACCCTGCTCCCTGTCCCACCCTAACACCACCCTGTCTCTGTCCCACCCTAACACCACCCTGTCTCTGTCCCACCCTAACACCACCCTGTCTCTGTCCCACCCTAACACCACCCTGCTCCCTGTCCCACCCTAATACCACCCTGCTCCCTGTCCCACCCTAACACCCTGCTCCCTGTCCCACCCTAACACCACCCCTGTCCTGTCCCACCTAACACCACCCCTGCTCCCTGCCCCAACACCACCCCTGCTCCCTGTCCCACCTAACACCACCCTGTCTCTGTCCCACCCTAACACCACCTAAATCTGTTTCCACCTAACACCACCTTGCTCCCTGTCTCACCCCTAACACCACCCTGCCCCTGTCCCACCCCTAACACCACCCTGCTTTCCTTGTCCTACACCACTACCTAACACCACCCTGCTCCCTGTCTCACCCTAACACCACCCTGTCTGTCCCACCCTAACACCACCCTGCTCCCTGTCTCACTAACACCACCGGTCTCTGTCCAAACACCACCCTGTCTTGTTCCACCCTAACACCACCCCGTTTGTGCCACCCTAACACCACCTTGCTCCCTGTCTCACCCTAACACCACCCTGCCCCAAACACCACCCTGCTCCCTGTCCCACCTAACACCACCCTGCCCCACCCTTGTCCCACCTTAACACCACCCTGCCTGTCCACCCCTAACCCTAAACTAACACCACCCTGCTCTCTGTCCTGCACCCCTAACACCACCTCTGTTTCACTGTCTCACCCTAACACCACCCTGTCTCTGTACCACCTAACAGCACCCCCTCTCTGTCCCACCCTAACACCACCGGTCTCTGTCCCACCCTAACACCACCCTGCTCTCTGTCCCACCCAACACCATCCTGCTCTGTCCCACCTTAACACCACCCTGCTCCCTGTCCCACCTGGCACCAACCTGTCTCTGTCCCACCCCCTTACCTTGTTTCCCTGTCCCACCTAACACCACCCTAACACCACCCAGCTCCCTGTCCCTAACACCAATCTGCCCCACCATAACACCACCCTGTCTCTGTCCACCTAACACCACCCTGCTCCTACCACCCTAATACCCTGCTCCCTGTCCCACCTAACACCACCCTGCTCCCTGTCCCACCTAACACCACCCATAACTCTGTCACCTAACACCACCCTGCTCCCTGCTACACAACACCACCACCCAACCACCACTCACCTAACACCACACAATACTCTGTCCCACCTAACACCACCCCGTCTCTGTGCCACCCCCTAACACCACCTTGCTCCCTGTCTCACCTAACACCACCCTGCCCCTGTCCCACCCTAACACCACCCTGCTCCTGTCGCAACCTAACACCACCTGTCTCTGTCCCCACCCTAACACCACCTGCTCCTGTCTCACCTAACACCACCCGGTCTCTGTCCCACCCTAACACCCTGCTCCCTGTCTCACCCTAACACCACCCGGTCTCTGTCCCACCCTAACACCACCCTGTCTCTGTCCCACCCTAACACCACCCCGGTGCCACCTAACACCTGTCCCTGTCTCACCCTAACACCACCCTGCCCCACCTAACACCACCCTCCCTGTCCCACCCTAACACCACCCTGCCCCACCCTAACACCACCCTGCTCCCTGTCGCACCCTAACACCACCCTGCTCCTGAAGCACCCAACACCGCCCTGTTGCTTCCTGTCCCACCTAACACCACCCTTCTCTGTTCCCACCCCCTAACACCACCCTGCTCACTGTCTCACCCTAACCACCCTGTCTCTGTACCTAACAGCACCTGTCTCTGTCCCACCCTAACACCACCGGTCTCTGTCCCACCCTAACACCACCTGCTCCCTGTCCCACCTAACACCATCCTGCTCCCTGTCCCACCCTAACACCTGCCTACCCTGTTTCTGTCCCAACCTGTCTCTGTCACTAACACCCTGCTCCCTGTCCCACCTAACACCACCTAACACCACTTTCCTGTCCCACCCTAACACCAATCTGCCCCACCATAACACCACCCTGTCTCTGTCCCACCCTAACACCACCCTGTCACTGTACCACCCTAACAAACACCACCCTGTCTCTGTCCCACCCTAACACCACCCTGTCTCTGTCCCACCCTAACACCACCCTGCTCCCTGTCCCACCCTAACACCACCCTGTCTCTGTCCCACCCTAACACCACCCTGTCCCTGTCCCACCCTAACACCACCCTGTCTCTGTCCCACCCTAACACCACCCTGTACCCTGTCCCACCCTAACACCACCCTGTACCCTGTCCCACCCTAACACCACCCTGCTCTCTGTCCCACCCTAACACCACCCTGTACCCTGTCCCACCCTAACACCACCCTGTACCCTGTCCCACCCTACCACCCTGTCTCTGTCCCACCCTAACACCACCCTGCTCTCTGTCCCACCCTAACACCACCCTGTCTCTGTCCCACCCTAACACCACCCTGTACCCCTGTCCCACCCTAACACCACCCTGTCCCTGTCCCACCCTAACACCACCCTGTCTC
>NW_026283463.1:0-7790 GCF_023373465.1 Oncorhynchus keta | reverse complement strand
TAGTTGTCTACGTATTCTAAGTCAGAGCCTTCCAGAGTAGTGATGCTGGACGGGCGAGCAGGTGCGGGCAGCGATCGATTGAAAAGCATGCATTTAGTTTTACTTGCGTTTAAGAGCAGTTGGAGGCCACGGAAGGAGAGTTGTATGGCATTGAAGTTCGTCTGGAGGTTAGTTAACACAGTGTCCAACGAGGGGCCAGAAGTATACAGAATGGTGTCGTCTGCGTAGAGGTGGATCAGAGAATCACCAGCAGCAAGAGCAACATCATTGATGTATACAGAAAAGAGTCGGCCCGAGAATTGAACCCTGCGGCACACCCATAGAGACTGTCAGAGGTCCAGACAACAGGCCCTCCGATTTGACACACTGAACTCTATCAGAGAAGTAGTTGGTAAACCAGGCGAGGCAATCATTTGAGAAACCAAGGCTGTCGATACGAAAGAGAGGTTGAACAGGCTAGTAATAGGGGTTGCAACAATTTTGGCATGTATTGATAAACAAAACATTGAATAACAATGTGTCTTTTGCATAGAAGTGTGGGCTTTAGGCATCATTTACTTTTAAATTGTTCATTAGAAAATCAATCTTACAGAACATGTGGCCAGTGTTTGGCACTTCACTATAGGCAGCATGCATTTTTTGTAAAAAAAAAAGAAAGAATAAAGTCATTACAAAAGATGAAAACATTCTGCCCACACTTTCTTTTAGAAACTGTTATAGCCCAGTTGCAACATCTCCAAATAATTCAGTATCTCATTGGGTGATCAAGTCAAATCACACCCCACTTTCACAATACCACCTTGCAAACAAAAGCCACTATTACTAAAGGGGTTTTCAGTGATATCTAGAACTACTCAAATCATCACAACTATTATACAGTGCCTTGCGAAAGTATTCGGCCCCCTTGAACTTTGCGACCTTTTGCCACATTTCAGGCTTCAAACATAAAGATATAAAACTGTATTTTTTTGTGAAGAATCAACAACAAGTGGGACACAATCATGAAGTGGAACGACATTTATTGGATATTTCAAACAAATCAAAAACTGAAAAATTGGGCGTGCAAAATTATTCAGCCCATTTACTTTCAGTGCAGAAAACTCTCTCCAGAAGTTCAATGAGGATCTCTGAATGATCCAATGTTGACCTAAATGACTAATGATGATAAATACAATCCACCTGTGTGTAATCAAGTCTCCGTATAAATGCACCTGCACTGTGATAGTCTCAGAGATCCGTTAAAAGCGCAGAGAGCATCATGAAGAACAAGGAACACACCAGGCAGGTCCGAGATACTGCTGTGAAGAAGTTTAAAGCCGGATTTGGATACAAAAAGATTTCCCAAGCTTTAAACATCCCAAGGAGCACTGTGCAAGCGATAATATTGAAATGGAAGGAGTATCAGACCACTGCAAATCTACCAAGACCTGGCCGTCCCTCTAAACTTTCAGCTCATACAAGGAGAAGACTGATCAGAGATGCAGCCAAGAGCCCCATGATCACTCTGGATGAATTGCAGAGATCTACAGCTGAGGTGGGAGACTCTGTCCATAGGACAACAATCAGTCGTATATTGCACAAATCTGGCCTTTATGGAAGAGTGGCAAGAAGAAAGCCATTTCTTAAAGATATCCATAAACAGTGTCGTTTAAAGTTTGCCACAAGCCACCTGGGAGACACACCAAACATGTGGAAGAAGGTGCTCTGGTCAGATGAAACCAAAATGTAACTTTTTGGCAACAATGCAAAACGTTATGTTTGGCGTAAAAGCAACACAGCTCATCACCCTGAACACACCACCCCACTGTCAAACATGGTGGTGGCAGCATCATGGTTTGGGCCTGCTTTTCTTCAGCAGGGACAGGGAAGATGGTTAAAATTGATGGGAAGATGGATGGAGCCAAATACAGGACCATTCTGGAAGAAAACCTGATGGAGTCTGCAAAAGACCTGAGACTGGGACGGAGATTTGTCTTCCAACAAGACAATGATCCAAAACATAAAGCAAAATCTACAATGGAATGGTTAAAAAATAAACATATCCAGGTGTTAGAATGGCCAAGTCAAAGTCCAGACCTGAATCCAATCGAGAATCTGTGGAAAGAACTGAAAACTGCTGTTCACAAATGCTCTCCATCCAACCTCACTGAGCTCGAGCTGTTTTGCAAGGAGGAATGGGAAAAAATGTCAGTCTCTCGATGTGCAAAACTGATAGAGACCTACCCCAAGCAACTTACAGCTGTAATCGCAGCAAAAGGTGGCGCTACAAAGTATTAACTTAAGGGGGCTGAATAATTTTGCACGCCCAATTTCAGTTTTTGATTTGTTAAAAAAGTTTGAAATATCCAATAAATCTCGTTCCACTTCATGATTGTGTCCCACTTGTTGTTGATTCTTCACAAAAAAATACAGTTTTATATCTTTATGTTTGAAGCCTGAAATGTGGCAAAAGGTCACAAAGTTCAAGGGGGCCGAATACTTTCGCAAGGCACTGTAATATACTGAACAGCCAGCATCTTACCATCACAACAAACACACAGTTGTTTGAGAAACCTTGCTTTGGTTGTAACGTCTGCTTCCAACTCACACCCTCAAACACGTAGAGCCCCTGCACGCAGCTCACTTTCCAGCTCACACTCTCAAACACCTTGATCCCCTGAACACAGCTCATTCTTCAGATCCCAATCACCTACATTCTAATCACCTGTTCACACACTATTTAGTTCAGTTCTTTTCACCCCATCACTGTGAGGTGTTGTTTGTTTTGTGACACATGTCTTTCAGAGAGCTGGTTGTGTGTATGATAACAGGAAATCCAATAGGCTATCTACCTATTGCCTGATCTCCCAGACTATGTTACTAGCCTTTTCACTGCCTGTACTGTTGACCTTTTGGACCCCCTGCCTGCCCCTGGACCCAGCTACCTGCCTCCTCCTGTGGTCCTTTGCAAAAAAAAACACCTGCTGCGCCCTGTGCTTGAAACCAGCTCGCTGTCTCCCCTTGTGTTCATTACATTGGTAAGCCCTGTGGTGTGAACAAGGTACAATTTTCAATAAAGGAACGACAATCAAATGGTACAGTTCAGTGGAATAATTTAAAGGAATATATCACCTGAACATCATCCACACCAAAAGTCCTCCAAGGTCCAGGGGACAAGATCCGAGCAATGTTTCTGTGAACACAGTGTATGTGAAAGTAAAGGAAAAGTACAATTCAACAGCTTTTAATACTCCAGCATGCATAACAGTTTAACACATTTGGAACTGAAATAGCCCAAGTAATTTTCACAACATGTATGGGTGTTGCTGGACCAGAAAATGTATTTTTGACTGCAAACACATTTCTCTCATCAATGCACTCACATGCCAAAAAGCTTTCCTTTGACACTGTTTCAAAGCAATGTGAATGCTTTCTTCGTAAATGTGTCTTGAAGTTTCGTATTTAACTGAAAAAGTTACAATTACTTTTCTTGACTTGCCATGTATGTTGGGACCAGGTGATTTCATTGTAGATACTATGTGTAGGCTGTGTAGACTCGCTGTGTAACTAAGGGAATTTTTTTATTTTACCTTTATTTAACTAGGCAAGTCAGTTAAAAACAAATTCTTATTTTCAATGAAGGGCTAGGAACAGTGGGGTAACTACCTGTTCAGGGGTAGAACGACAGAATGTTCTGTAAACCTAGGCTTAAAGCTCAAGTAGGCAAATTTGTCCAAATAAGATTGCCTCGTTGTGACCAATTAGCGAGCTCACATGCAAATGATGGCTAATTAACGCTATGCTAGCATCGGTGCAGTAGTTGGTCATATAAAAATATACCACTGCACTGGTATAACATGAATATTACAAAGTACATTATGCATAATGACAGTCTCACTTACTGCCATGGTTTATAGTTTTATCCATGTAGGTTAGGTTCGATTAAGATTCGATGTCGTTGACTTTGATACCTTCTACGCTTACCTCAACGTGGGTGATCCTGAAGGAGAAGGGTTCGGGTTAAACGGGTTTGACTCCGCCTACATTGAGCCCGGCCCCAACGTTTGACTCCACCCACATTGAGCCCTGACCCGAACTGCACACTGCAGTCAGGGGCGTTTCGAGCCTGTAGGCCTACCAAGGCAAGACATAGAAACCCAATAATCTACTGATAAACTATACTGATCAAAAAATATAAAAGCAACATGCAATAATTCCAAAGATTTTACTGAGTTACAGTTCATATAAGCAAATCAGTCAATTGAAAACAATTAACTAGGCCCTAACCTATGGATTTCACATGACTGGGAATACAGATATGCATCTGTTGGTCACAGATACTTTAAAAAAAGGTAGGAGCATGGATCAGAAAACCAGTCAGTATCTGGTGTGACCACCATTTGCCTCATGCAGCTCAACACATACCATTTCCATAGAGTTGATCAGGATTGTGGCCTGTGGAATTTTGTCCCACTCCTGTCCCACTCGCTGTATATTGGCGTAAACTGGAACACGTTGTCTTACACGTCGATCCAGAGCATCTCAAACAGGCTTAATGGGTGGAATGTCTCTGAGCATGCAGACTATGGAAGATCTGGAACATTTTCAGCTTCCAGAAATTGTGTAGAGATGGGGCCATTGATTATCATGCTGAAACATGAATGTACTGTATGTCACAATAATTGGCCTCAGGATCTTGTCACTATATCGATAAATTGCATTTGTGTTCGTTGTCTGTAGCTTATGCTTGCCCATACCATAACCACCATGGGGGACCATAGGGGACTCTGTTCCCAACTGCTCTCCAGCACAACGCCATACACGTGGCCTGAGTTTGTGAGGCCGGTTGGACGTACTGCCAAATTCTCTAAAACGATGTTGGAGGCGACTTATGGTAGAGAATTGAATATTAAATGATCTGGCAACAAGAATTCTCAGAGGATTTGTACCCGGCCCGAGATGGGCGTTACATTAGTTTGGTTCAGAAAAATCGTGTTCTCAATCAAATAAACGTGTGAACACTTGAAACGCTTGAACCTTCACATGATTTCAACGCCAATCTCAAGTTTCACTGTATCACAATTCCAGTGGGTCAGAAATGTACATACACTATGTTGACTGTGCCTTTAAACAGCTTGGAAAATTCCGGAAAATGATGTCATGGCTTTAGAACAGGGTGTCAAAGTCAAATGGACGGAGGGCCAAATAAAAAATTTAGCTACAAGCCGAGGGCCGGACTGTTCGAATGTTCATTGAAAATTTTTAAATGACGCATATAGTCTAGTGAACCTAATTGAACCTACTGAAAACCTAACAAATATATTCCAATATGATCAGATAAATAAAGCAATATTTTCTTATGGCTCTGTCAGTAATCTTTAATTTTCAACAGACACAAAAGACAAATTTCCTTTATATAAAAATCCCCATAACATGAACATTAAATGAAAGAAACCGGTATTCAAGGCACCATCAGTAGCCTATATTTTCTATTTTAGCAAAAGTGGGCTAAATTTACTTCAAAGAAAAAAACAATAATAGCAATTTTCTATCATCCACTCAACTGAAATATTTTAAAATATAATTGGATTGAAATACAATAAAATAAAGTGCAAAAATCTATTAATCAAAAACAACACTTTGTTTAAGGAGAAGTAACATGCAGTGAAAACAAATATTAAACTTTAACTTTTAAACTTGAACTGAGTAAAAACTCTAAATATGTGATTGCACAGTAATGTTCACTTGTTTGAGGTTGAGGGTGATACTTGGTGGTGTCCCATCTTTTCCACAAGTTCATCAATGTTCGGGGTAAGGCTCTGAGCTGAGGAAATCCTCAGAATTGAGTGGAGGTGTTCAGCAGTAAGTCGACTTCTGTGTGATGTTTTGTTCAAGTTCATCAAAGAAAACAGTTGTTCACACAGGTATGTGCTGCCAAACATAGACAACGTTTGAGCAGCCTGGATGCGCAGCTGGGGCATTGTGTCGGGAGGAACGGGCGAACTCCGCAGCACCCACTGCCGCATATTTTGCCCTCAGTGCATCATTGCATTGGAGGTCAATCAACTCCATTTGGAGGTTTGGTGGTGAGCTTTCCACGTCAACAGCAAATGGGTTACCGAGCAGTTCCAACCTGCTTTTTTGTGCTTCAAAGTCAGCAAATCGGCGTCGAAAGTCAGCGGCAAGCATACCTATTTTATCAGCCAACTGTGCGCTCGGGAACGCACTGGTAGAGAGCTTCTCTTTCATGGTCTGGCAGCTGGGAAAGTGGCTCAAATTTTCTTTCCGCATCTGCGTCTCCCACAGAGTCAGTTTGGTTTTAAATGCCTTCACTGTACTGTACATATCAGAGATGACACGATCCCGACCCTGCAGCTGCAAGTTCATTGCATTCAGATGACTCGTAATGTCACACAGAAAAGCCATTTCACACAGAAACATTTCGTCTCGGAGTTGTGTTGTGTCTTTCCCTTTGCTGTCCAAGAACAGACAAATCTCCTCACGAAGCTCGAAACATCTTTGAAGCACCTTTCCCTGGCTTAGCCATCGCACCTCTGTGTGATAAGGCAAATCACCATGCTCCGTTTCTAACTCCGTCAGAAATGCCTTGAACTGGCGGTGATTCAAACCTTTGGCTCTGATAAAGTTAACTGTGCGCGTGATGATGCTCATTACATGCTCCATTTTCAAGGCTTTACCGCACAACGCTTCCTGGTGTATGATACAATGATAAGCTGTCAGCTCACCTGTCGCGTTTTCCTCTTGCATCTTTCCCGTATCTTCGCCACCAGTCCGCTCCTGTGTCCACACATCGCAGGTGCTCCGTCGGTTGTCAAACCCACGAGTTTTTCCCAAGGCAGCTCCATCTCATTTACACATCTTGACACCTCTTCATACAAATCATGCCCCCGTAGTTGTGCCATGCATAGGACGTAAAGCCAAAAACTCCTCTGTCACGCTTAGGCTGGAGTCCACTCCGCGGATGAAAATTGACAACTGGGCAATGTCAGAAATGTCGGTGCTCTCATCCACAGCCAAGGAATATGCAATGAAATCTTTTCCCTTTTCACAAGCTGCTCTTTTAGATTGATGGACAACTGGTCTACTCTCTCGGCAATGGTGTTTCTGCTCAGACTCACATTTAAAAAGAGTTGCCTTTTTTTTCTGGGCAAACTTCGTCACAAACTTTAATCATGCAGTTTTTGATGAAATCCTCCGTAAATGGTCGGGCTGATTTAGCGATCTCTTCTGCCAAAATAAAACTGGCCTTGACAGCAGCCTGGCCTTGTGATTTAGCTTTTTTGAACAGAGCCTGTCGAGATTTGAGGCCTCGTTTTAATTCCTCTGCCTTTGTAGCCTTTGTTCCATGTCCATATTCTTGTTTTTGTCCGCGTGTTTCGTTTCATAATGTCGTCTCAGATTATACTCTTTCAGTACCGCCACACTTTCTCCACACAGAAGACACACAGGTTTTCCAGCTACCTCCGTGAACAAATACTCCGACTCCCACCTTGTTTGAAACCCCGGTTCTCAGTGTCCACCTTCCGTTTTGCCATTTTTGATGGGTATCTGAAAGTTAATTTTACTGTGATGCTGACAACTGCTGTGCCAATAAATATTGAAATGAAGCAGCCTACTGCTCAAATGCGTCACCGTTGCATTGTGGGAAATGTAGTATTGGTGCGTGTAAAAGATCTGCGGGCTGCCGGCTTGCTGCGGTCTGCGGGCCGGTTCTAATAATAAATCAAGATCATCCCAGGGGCCGTAAAAACCTTCTCGCGGGCCGGATGTGGCCCGCGGGCCTTGACTCT
>NW_026283462.1:0-51162 GCF_023373465.1 Oncorhynchus keta | reverse complement strand
TATCTATCCAACACGGAGATGTCTGGGTAAAACCACTTCTCCAATCTGATTGGCTCTATAACAAACAACAACAGGAAGAGTTATCTATCCAACACGGAGATGTCTGGGTAAACCACTTCTCCAATCTGATTGGCTCTATAACAAACAACAACAGGAAGAGTTATCTATCCAACACGGAGATGTCTGGGTAAACCACTTCTCCAATCTGATTGGCTCTATAACAAACAACAACAGGAAGAGTTATCTATTCAACACGGAGATGTCTGGGTAAACCACTTCTCCAATCTGATTGGCTCTATAACAAACAACAACAGGAAGAGTTATCTATCCAACACGGAGATGTCTGGGTAAACCACTTCTCCAATCTGATTGGCTCTATAACAAACAACAACACGAAGAGTTATCTATTCAACACGGAGATGTCTGGGTAAACCACTTCTCCAATCTGATTGGCTCTATAACAAACAACAGGAAGAGTTATCTATCCAACACGGAGATGTCTGGGTAAACCACTTCTACAATCTGATTGGCTCTATAACAAACAACAGGAAGAGTTATCTATCCAACACGGAGATGTCTGGGTAAACCACTTCTACAATCTGATTGGCTCTATAACAAACAACAACAGGAAGAGTTATCTATTCAACACGGAGATGTCTGGGTAAACCACTTCTACAATCTGATTGGCTCTATAACAAACAACAGGAAGAGTTATCTATTCAACACGGAGATGTCTGGGTAAACCACTTCTCCAATCTGATTGGCTCTATAACAAACAACAGGAAGAGTTATCTATTCAACACGGAGATGTCTGGGTAAACCACTTCTCCAATCTGATTGGCTCTATAGCAAACAACAGGAAGAGTTATCTATTCAACACGGAGATGTCTGGGTAAACCACTTCTCCAATCTGATTGGCTCTATAACAAACAACAGGAAGAGTTATCTATTCAACACGGAGATGTCTGGGTAAACCACTTCTCCAATCTGATTGGCTCTATAACAAACAACAGGAAGAGTTATCTATCCAACACGGAGATGTCTGGGTAAACCACTTCTACAATCTGATTGGCTCTATAACAAACAACAACAGGAAGAGTTATCTATTCAACACGGAGATGTCTGGGTAAACCACTTCTACAATCTGATTGGCTCTATAACAAACAACAGGAAGAGTTATCTATCCAACACGGAGATGTCTGGGTAAACCACTTCTACAATCTGATTGGCTCTATAACAAACAACAACAGGAAGAGTTATCTATCCAACACGGAGATGTCTGGGTAAACCACTTCTCCAATCTGATTGGCTCTATAACAAACAACAGGAAGAGTTATCTATTCAACACGGAGATGTCTGGGTAAACCACTTCTCCAATCTGATTGGCTCTATAACAAACAACAGGAAGAGTTATCTATCCAACACGGAGATGTCTGGGTAAACCACTTCTACAATCTGATTGGCTCTATAACAAACAACAACAGGAAGAGTTATCTATTCAACACGGAGATGTCTGGGTAAACCACTTCTCCAATCTGATTGGCTCTATAACAAACAACAACAGGAAGAGTTATCTATCCAACACGGAGATGTCTGGGTAAACCACTTCTCCAATCTGATTGGCTCTATAACAAACAACAACAGGAAGAGTTATCTATCAACACGGAGATGTCTGGGTAAACCACTTCTCCAATCTGATTGGCTCTATAACAAACAACAGGAAGAGTTATCTATTCAACACGGAGATGTCTGGGTAAACCACTTCTCCAATCTGATTGGCTCTATAACAAACAACAGGAAGAGTTATCTATCCAACACGGAGATGTCTGGGTAAACCACTTCTCCAATCTGATTGGCTCTATAACAAACAACAACAGGAAGAGTTATCTATTCAACACGGAGATGTCTGGAAAAACCACTTCTACAATCTATTTTTTTTTTATACCTAAAACATAAACATGAAAACTTAGAACCAACTATTAATAAAGACGACCAGAACCCACTAGATTCTCCCAATGGATGAACTATTAATAAAGACGACCAGAACCCACTAGATTCTCCCAATGGATGAACTATTAATAAAGACGACCAGAACCCACTAGATTCTCCCAATGGATGAACTATTAATAAAGACGACCAGAACCCACTAGATTCTCCCAATGGATGAACTATTAATAAAGACGACCAGAACCCACTAGATTCTCCCAATGGATGAACTATTAATAAAGACGACCAGAACCCACTAGATTCTCCCAATGGATGAACTATTAATAAAGACGACCAGAACCCACTAGATTCTCCCAATGGATGAACTATTAATAAAGACGACCAGAACCCACTAGATTCTCCCAATGGATGAACTATTAATAAAGACGACCAGAACCCACTAGATTCTCCCAATGGATGAACTATTAATAAAGACGACCAGAACCCACTAGATTCTCCCAATGGATGAACTATTAATAAAGACGACCAGAACCCACTAGATTCTCCCAATGGATGAACTATTAATAAAGACGACCAGAACCCACTAGATTCTCCCAATGGATGAACTATTAATAAAGACGACCAGAACCCACTAGATTCTCCCAATGGATGAACTATTAATAAAGACGACCAGAACCCACTAGATTCTCCCAATGGATGAACTATTAATAAAGACGACCAGAACCCACTAGATTCTCCCAATGGATGAACTATTAATAAAGACGACCAGAACCCACTAGATTCTCCCAATGGATGAACTATTAATAAAGACGACCAGAACCCACTAGATTCTCCCAATGGATGAACTATTAATAAAGACGACCAGAACCCACTAGATTCTCCCAATGGATGAACTATTAATAAAAACGACCAGAACCCACTAGATTCTCCCAATGGATGAACTATTAATAAAGACGACCAGAACCCACTAGATTCTCCCAATGGATGAACTATTAATAAAGACGACCAGAACCCACTAGATTCTCCCAATGGATGAACTATTAATAAAGACGACCAGAACCCACTAGATTCTCCCAATGGATGAACTATTAATAAAGACGACCAGAACCCACTAGATTCTCCCAATGGATGAACTATTAATAAAGACGACCAGAACCCACTAGATTCTCCCAATGGATGAACTATTAATAAAGACGACCAGAACCCACTAGATTCTCCCAATGGATGAACTATTAATAAAGACGACCAGAACCCACTAGATTCTCCCAATGGATGAACTATTAATAAAGACGACCAGAACCCACTAGATTCTCCCAATGGATGAACTATTAATAAAGACGACCAGAACCCACTAGATTCTCCCAATGGATGAACTATTAATAAAGACGACCAGAACCCACTAGATTCTCCCAATGGATGAACTATTAATAAAGACGACCAGAACCCACTAGATTCTCCCAATGGATGAACTATTAATAAAGACGACCAGAACCCACTAGATTCTCCCAATGGATGAACTATTAATAAAGACGACCAGAACCCACTAGATTCTCCCAATGGATGAACTATTAATAAAGACGACCAGAACCCACTAGATTCTCCCAATGGATGAACTATTAATAAAGACGACCAGAACCCACTAGATTCTCCCAATGGATGAACTATTAATAAAGACGACCAGAACCCACTAGATTCTCCCAATGGATGAACTATTAATAAAGACGACCAGAACCCACTAGATTCTCCCAATGGATGAACTATTAATAAAGACGACCAGAACCCACTAGATTCTCCCAATGGATGAACTATTAATAAAGACGACCAGAACCCACTAGATTCTCCCAATGGATGAACTATTAATAAAGACACCAGAACCCACTAGATTCTCCCAATGGATGAACTATTAATAAAGACGACCAGAACCCACTAGATTCTCCCAATGGATGAACTATTAATAAAGACGACCAGAACCCACTAGATTCTCCCAATGGATGAACTATTAATAAAGACGACCAGAACCCACTAGATTCTGCTTTTGATACCATCGATCACCACATTATTTTGGAGAGATTGGAAACCCAAATTGGTCTCCAAGGACAAGTTCTGGCCTGGTTTAGATCTTATCTGTCGGAAAGATATCAGTTTGTCTCTGTGAATGGTTTGTCCTCTGTCAAAATCAATTGGAAGTTTCTGTGTTCCTCAAGCTTCCGTTATAGGATTACTATTGTTTTCACTATTTCTATTTTTATATACATATATATATATACAGTACACCCCTCACATTTTTTGTACATGGTGAAGCCCCAAAATTGCCCTCGCTAGGAAGCATGTGTTTCAGACATAAGGAAGTGGATGGCTGCAAACTTTCTACTATTAAACCCGGACAAAACAGAGATGCTTGTTCTAGGTCCCAAGAAACAAAGAGATCTTCTGTTGAATCTGACAATTCATCTTAATGGTTGTACAGTCGTCTCAAATAAAACTGTGAAGGACCTCGGCGTTACTCTGGACCCTGATCTCTTTTTGACGAACATATCAGGACTGTTTCAAGAACAGCTTTTTTCCATCCACATCTTGGCCATGTTCTGTTATAATCTCCACCCGGCACAGCCAGAAGAGGACTGGCCACCCTCATAGCCTGGTTCCTCTCTAGGTTTATAATCTCCACCCGGCACAGCCAGAAGAGGACTGGCCACCCCTCATAGCCTGGTTCCTCTCTAGGTTTATAATCTCCACCCGGCACAGCCAGAAGAGGACTGGCCACCCCACATAGCCTGGTTCCTCTCTAGGTTTATAATCTCCACCCGGCACAGCCAGAAGAGGACTGGCCACCCCTCATAGCCTGGTTTCCTCTCTAGGTTTATAATCTCCACCCGGCACAGCCAGAAGAGGTCTGGCCACCCCTCAGAGCCTGGTTCCTCTCTAGGTTTCTTCCTAGGTTTTGGCCTTTCTAGGAGTTTTTCCTAGCCACCGTGCTTCTACACCTGCATTGCTTGCTGTTTGGGGGTTTTAGGCTGGGTTTCTGTACAGCACTTTGAGATATCAGCTGATGTACGAAGGGCTATATAAATACAATTTGATTGATTGATTGATATTTGATGACTCTGAAGGACACCATTCCAGGTGATTCCAGGTGACATCGTACTGTATTGACAGCTGTGTAGTTCAGTCAGCGTAATGTTATAGGTGAATCTACCTGTGGTCTGAAGTGGAGTCCATCTCTTTCTTCACCACATCATAGGCATCCTGAAGCAGGTCCTGACAACAAACAAACAAACAAACAACATTCTGGTTGTAACAACATGGCTGAAACAAGAGGAAACTACAAGGTGTAGATCTGTGGGGTCTCTGTCCCATTCCTCCAGGGGTATGACTGTCTTCCATCACTATGGGGTCTCTGTCCCATTCCTCCAGGGGTATGACTGTCTTCCATCACTATGGGGTCTCTGTCCCATTCCTCCAGGGGTATGACTGTCTTCCATCACTATGGGGTCTCTGTCCCATTCCTCCAGGGGTATGACTGTCTTCCATCACTATGGGGTCTCTGTCCCATTCCTCCAGGGGTATGACTGACTGTCTTCCATCACTATGGGGTCTCTGTCCCATTCCTCCAGGGGTATGACTGACTGTCTTCCATCACTATGGGGTCTCTGTCCCATTTCTCCAGGGGTATGACTGACTGTCTTCCATCACTATGGGGTCTCTGTCCCATTCCTCCAGGGGTATGACTGACTGTCTGTCTTCCATCACTATGGGGTCTCTGTCCCATTCCTCCAGGGGTATGACTGTCTGTCTTCCATCACTATGGGGTCTCCGTCCCATTCCTCCAGGGGTATGTCTGTCTTCCATCACTATGGGGTCTCTGTCCCATTCCTCCAGGGGTATGACTGACTGACTGTCTTCCATCACTATGGGGTCTCTGTCCCATTCCTCCAGGGGTATGACTGTCTGTCTTCCATCACTATGGGGTCTCTGTCCCATTCCTCCAGGGGTATGACTGTCTGTCTTCCATCACTATGGGGTCTCTGTCCCATTCCTCCAGGGGTATGACTGTCTGTCTTCCATCACTATGGGGTCTCTGTCCCATTCCTCCAGGGTATGACTGTCTGTCTTCCATCACTATGGGGTCTCCGTCCCATTCCTCCAGGGGTATGTCTGTCTTCCATCACTATGGGGTCTCTGTCCCATTCCTCCAGGGGTATGACTGACTGTCTGTCTTCCATCACTATGGGGTCTCTGTCCCATTCCTCCAGGGGTATGACTGTCTGTCTTCCATCACTATGGGGTCTCTGTCCCATTCCTCCAGGGGTATGACTGACTGTCTGTCTTCCATCACTATGGGGTCTCTGTCCCATTCTCCAGGGGTATGACTGTCTTCCAGCACTATGGGGTCTCTGTCCCATTCCTCCAGGGGTATGACTGACTGTCTTCCATCACTATGGGGTCTCTGTCCCATTCCTCCAGGGGTATGACTGTCTGTCTTCCATCACTATGGGGTCTCTGTCCCATTCCTCCAGGGGTATGACTGTCTGTCTTCCATCACTATGGGGTCTCTGTCCCATTCCTCCAGGGGTATGACTGTCTGTCTTCCATCACTATGGGGTCTCTGTCCCATTCCTCCAGGGGTATGACTGTCTGTCTTCCATCACTATGGGGTCTCCGTCCCATTCCTCCAGGGGTATGTCTGTCTTCCATCACTATGGGGTCTCTGTCCCATTCCTCCAGGGGTATGACTGACTGTCTGTCTTCCATCACTATGGGGTCTCTGTCCCATTCCTCCAGGGGTATGACTGTCTTCCATCACTATGGGGTCTCTGTCCCATTCCTCCAGGGGTATGACTGACTGTCTTCCATCACTATGGGGTCTCTGTCCCATTTCTCCAGGGGTATGACTGACTGTCTTCCATCACTATGGGGTCTCTGTCCCATTCCTCCAGGGGTATGACTGTCTGTCTTCCATCACTATGGGGTCTCTGTCCCATTCCTCCAGGGGTATGACTGACTGTCTGTCTTCCATCACTATGGGGTCTCTGTCCCATTCCTCCAGGGGTATGACTGTCTGTCTTCCATCTCTATGGGGTCTCTGTCCCATTCCTCCAGGGGTATGACTGTCTTCCATCACTATGGGGTCTCTGTCCCATTTCTCCAGGGGTATGACTGTCTTCCATCACTATGGGGTCTCTGTCCCATTCCTCCAGGGGTATGACTGACTGACTGTCTTCCATCACTATGGGGTCTCTGTCCCATTCCTCCAGGGGTATGACTGTCTGTCTTCCATCACTATGGGGTCTCTGTCCCATTCCTCCAGGGGTATGACTGACTGTCTGTCTTCCATCACTATGGGGTCTCTGTCCCATTCCTCCAGGGGTATGACTGTCTGTCTTCCATCACTATGGGGTCTCTGTCCCATTCCTCCAGGGGTATGACTGTCTGTCTTCCATCACTATGGGGTCTCTGTCCCATTCCTCCAGGGGTATGACTGACTGTCTTCCATCACTATGGGGTCTCTGTCCCATTCCTCCAGGGGTATGACTGTCTTCCATCACTATGGGGTCTCTGTCCCATTCCTCCAGGGGGTATGACTGACTGTCTGTCTTCCATCACTATGGGGTCTCTGTCCCATTTCTCCAGGGGTATGACTGTCTTCCATCACTATGGGGTCTCCGTCCCATTTCTCCAGGGGTATGACTGTCTGTCTTCCATCACTATGGGGTCTCTGTCCCATTTCTCCAGGGGTATGACAGACTGTCTTCCATCACTATGGGGTCTCTGTCCCATTCCTCCAGGGGTATGACTGTGGGTAGTGTGTCAGTACAATAGAGTGACGAGGGTGTCTTCTAGACGGGGAGCCAAACCACCAAAGCCGTCACAATCCTGCCTCTTAAAAACAGCTAAGCCTATTGTCTATTGTCTTTTACCCCTGAAGACTAAAACAGGGTGCTAGCCACTACTAATCCATCTCTCCTCCCTTCCTCCCCTGTCAGATGGATTAGTAGTGGCATCTTGTCCTGGGAGAAGCCTACTGGGAGAGAGGGATGAAACGAAGGAGAGAGAGAGCCACAGGGATGGAGAGACAGACGGAGAGTGGTGGAGGGGGGTAAAGACACAGAGAGAGATACAGCCAGAAAATCATCACTTGTCCACCAATGAAGGGAGAAAGAAATAGAGAGAGAAATGGGACCACCCATACGTATAATGTATGCACACATGACTGTAAATCGCTTTGGATAAAAGCGTCAGCTAAATGGCATATATTATTATTATATTATAAATGGAGAGAGAAATGGAGAGAGAAATGGAGAGCGAGAAAATATGAGCCACCCGGTGTTATGAGATAAAGCCCCTTCTCTCCAGACACTCTGAACACTACCTGGAGAAACAGAGCAGCTCACTGTCTGTAGAAACAGAGCAGCTCACTGTCTAGAGAAACAGAGCAGCTCACTGTCTGTAGAAACAGAGCAGCTCACTGTCTAGAGAAACAGAGCAGCTCACTGTCTGTAGAAACAGAGCAGCTCACTGTCTGTAGAAACAGAGCAGCTCACTGTCTGTAGAAACAGAGCAGCTCACTGTCTGTAGAAACAGAGCAGCTCACTGTCTGTAGAAACAGAGCAGCTCACTGTCTAGAGAAACAGAGCAGCTCACTGTCTAGAGAAACAGAGCAGCTCACTGTCTGGAGAAACAGAGCAGCTCACTGTCTGTAGAAACAGAGCAGCTCACTGTCTGTAGAAACAGAGCAGCTCACTGTCTAGAGAAACAGAGCAGCTCACTGTCTGTAGAAACAGAGAAGCTCACTGTCTAGAGAAACAGAGCAGCTCACTGTCTGTAGAAACAGAGCAGCTCACTGTCTAGAGAAACAGAGCAGCTCACTGTCTGTAGAAACAGAGCAGCTCACTGTCTGTAGAAACAGAGCAGCTCACTGTCTGTAGAAACAGAGAAGCTCACTGTCTGTAGAAACAGAGCAGCTCACTGTCTGTAGAAACAGAGCAGCTCACTGTCTAGAGAAACAGAGCAGCTCACTGTCTAGAGAAACAGAGCAGCTCACTGTCTGTAGAAACAGAGCAGCTCACTGTCTAGAGAAACAGAGCAGCTCACTGTCTAGAGAAACAGAGCAGCTCACTGTCTGGAGAAACAGAGCAGCTCACTGTCTAGAGAAACAGAGCAGCTCACTGTCTAGAGAAACAGAGCAGCTCACTGTCTAGAGAAACAGAGCAGCTCACTGTCTAGAGAAACAGAGCAGCTCACTGTCTGTAGAAACAGAGCAGCTCACTGTCTAGAGAAACAGAGCAGCTCACTGTCTAGAGAAACAGAGCAGCTCTGCTCACTGTCTAGAGAAACAGAGCAGCTCACTGTCTGTAGAAACAGAGCAGCTCACTGTCTAGAGAAACAGAGCAGCTCACTGTCTAGAGAAACAGAGCAGCTCACTGTCTAGAGAAACAGAGCAGCTCACTGTCTGTAGAAACAGAGCAGCTCACTGTCTGTAGAAACAGAGCAGCTCACTATCTAGAGAAACAGAGCAGCTCACTGTCTAGAGAAACAGAGCAGCTCACTGTCTGGAGAAACAGAGCAGCTCACTGTCTAGAGAAACAGAGCAGCTCACTGTCTGGAGAAACAGAGCAGCTCACTGTCTGTAGAAACAGAGCAGCTCACTGTCTGTAGAAACAGAGCAGCTCACTGTCTAGAGAAACAGAGCAGCTCACTGTCTAGAGAAACAGAGCAGCTCACTGTCTGGAGAAACAGAGCAGCTCACTGTCTAGAGAAACAGAGCAGCTCACTGTCTGGAGAAACAGAGCAGCTCACTGTCTAGAGAAACAGAGAAGCTCACTGTCTGGAGAAACAGAGCAGCTCACTGTCTAGAGAAACAGAGCAGCTCACTGTCTGTAGAAACAGAGCAGCTCACTGTCTAGAGAAACAGAGCAGCTCACTGTCTGTAGAAACAGAGCAGCTCACTGTCTAGAGAAACAGAGCAGCTCACTGTCTAGAGAAACAGAGCAGCTCACTGTCTAGAGAAACAGAGCAGCTCACTGTCTGTAGAAACAGAGCAGCTCACTGTCTAGAGAAACAGAGCAGCTCACTGTCTGGAGAAACAGAGCAGCTCACTGTCTGGAGAAACAGAGCAGCTCACTGTCTAGAGAAACAGAGCAGCTCACTGTCTAGAGAAACAGAGCAGCTCACTGTCTAGAGAAACAGAGCAGCTCACTGTCTGTAGAAACAGAGCAGCTCACTGTCTGTAGAAACAGAGCAGCTCACTATCTAGAGAAACAGAGCAGCTCACTGTCTAGAGAAACAGAGCAGCTCACTGTCTGGAGAAACAGAGCAGCTCACTGTCTAGAGAAACAGAGCAGCTCACTGTCTGGAGAAACAGAGCAGCTCACTGTCTGTAGAAACAGAGCAGCTCACTGTCTGTAGAAACAGAGCAGCTCACTGTCTAGAGAAACAGAGCAGCTCACTGTCTAGAGAAACAGAGCAGCTCACTGTCTGGAGAAACAGAGCAGCTCACTGTCTAGAGAAACAGAGCAGCTCACTGTCTAGAGAAACAGAGCAGCTCACTGTCTAGAGAAACAGAGCAGCTCACTCACTGTCTGTAGAAACAGAGCAGCTCACTGTGTCCTAACCTCTCCATAGGAAGGAGAGGAGGCTGTGAGACGGTGTGACCCCTGACCTCTCCATAGGAAGGAGACGAGGCTGTGAGACAGTGTGACCCCTAACCTCTCCATAGGAAGGAGAGGAGGCTGTGAGACCGTGTGTCCTAACCTCTCCATAGGAAGGAGAGGAGGCTGTGAGACGGTGTGACCCCTGACCTCTCCATAGGCTGTGAGACGGTGTGACCCCTGACCTCTCCATAGGAAGGAGACGAGTCTGTGAGACGGTGTGACCCCTGACCTCTCCATAGGCTGTGAGACGGTGTGACCCCTGACCTCTCCATAGGAAGGAGACGAGTCTGTGAGACGGTGTGACCCCTGACCTCTCCATAGGCTGTGAGACGGTGTGACCTCTGACCTCTCCATAGGAAGGAGACGAGTCTGTGAGACGGTGTGACCCCTGACCTCTCCATAGGCTGTGAGACGGTGTGACCCCTGACCTCTCCATAGGAAGGAGAAGGGGCTGTGAGACGGTGTGACCCCTGACCTCTCCATAGGAAGGAGAGGAGGCTGTGAGACGGTGTGACCCCTGACCTCTCCATAGGCTGTGAGACGGTGTGACCTCTGACCTCTCCATAGGAAGGAGACGAGTCTGTGAGACGGTGTGACCCCTGACCTCTCCATAGGCTGTGAGACGGTGTGACCCCTGACCTCTCCATAGGAAGGAGAAGGGGCTGTGAGACGGTGTGACCCCTGACCTCTCCATAGGAAGGAGAGGAGGCTGTGAGACGGTGTGACCCCTGACCTCTCCATAGGAAGGAGAGGAGGCTGTGAGACAGTGTGACCCCTAACCTCTCCATAGGAAGGAGAGGAGGCTGTGAGCCCTGACCCAGGGGTTCTTTAACGTTTTCAGCCTGGGACCCAAATGAGAAATTCTGTGTTTTCCTGGGACCCAAGCTCACGGAAATATGCAACTATATGCAAATATTGGTCAATTTCATTACCCTTATTCCTAAAAACAAATGCAATATAGACTAAAACAAATAATAATGCCATAAAATATCAATTTAAATATCTAATCATGTTTATTCTGCCCTTCTAAGCTAAAAGGCAGTAACTTCTCATAGCGTGAAACTGAGGAAAATGGGCTTTAATTTACCTTTGGTTTCATAGTATCTCTATCTATTCATAGTATCTCTATCTATTCATAGTATCTCTATCTATTCATAGTATCTCTATCCATTCATAGTATCTCTATCTATTCAGAGTATCTCTATCTATTCATAGTATCTCTATCTATTCACAGTATCTCTATCTATTCATAGTATCTCTATCTATTCATAGTATCTCTATCTATTCACAGTATCTCTATCTATTCATAGTATCTCTATCTATTCATAGTATCTCTATCTATTCATAGTATCTCTATCTATTCATAGTATCTCTATCTATTCATAGTATCTCTATCTATTCATAGTATCTCTATCTATTCATAGTATCTCTATCTATTCATAGTATCTCTATCTATTCACAGTATCTCTATCTATTCACAGTATCTCTATCTATTCACAGTATCTCTATCTATTCACAGTATCTCTATCTATTCATAGTATCTCTATCTATTCACAGTATCTCTTATCTATTCACAGTATCTCTATCTATTCACAGTATCTCTATCTATTTATAGTATCTCTATCTATTCATAGTATCTCTATCTATTCATAGTATCTCTATCTATTCATAGTATCTCTATCTATTCACAGTATCTCTATCTATTCATAGTATCTCTATCCATTCATAGTATCTCTATCCATTCATAGTATCTCTATCTATTCATAGTATCTCTATCTATTCACAGTATCTCTTATCTATTCACAGTATCTCTATCTATTCATAGTATCTCTATCTATTTATAGTATCTCTATCTATTCATAGTATCTCTATCTATTCATAGTATCTCTATCTATTCATAGTATCTCTATCTATTCATAGTATCTCTATCTATTCATAGTATCTATCTATTCATAGTATCTCTATCTATTCATAGTATCTCTATCTATTCACAGTATCTCTATCTATTCACAGTATCTCTATCTATTCACAGTATCTATCTATTCATAGTATCTCTATCTATTCATAGTATCTCTATCTATTCATAGTATCTCTATCTATTCATAGTATCTCTATCTATTCATAGTATCTCTATCTATTCATAGTATCTCTTATCTATTCACAGTATCTCTATCTATTCATAGTATCTCTATCCATTCATAGTATCTCTATCCATTCATAGTATCTCTATCTATTCATAGTATCTCTATCTATTCATAGTATCTCTATCTATTCATAGTATCTCTTATCTATTCATAGTATCTCTTATCTATTCACAGTATCTCTATCTATTCATAGTATCTCTATCCGTTCATAGTATCTCTATCCATTCATAGTATCTCTATCCATTCATAGTATCTCTATCCATTCATAGTATCTCTATCCATTCACAGTATCTCTATCTATTCATAGTATCTCTATCTATTCACAGTATCTATCCATTCATAGTATCTCTATCCATTCATAGTATCTCTATCTATTCATAGTATATCTATCTATTCATAGTATCTATCTATTCATAGTATCTCTATCTATTCACAGTATCTCTATCTATTCATAGTATCTCTATCTATTCATAGTATCTCTATCTATTCATAGTATCTCTATCTATTCATAGTATATCTATCTATTCATAGTATCTCTATCTATTCATAGTATCTCTATCTATTCATAGTATCTCTATCTATTCATAGTATCTCTATCTATTCACAGTATCTCTATCTATTCATAGTATCTCTATCTATTCATAGTATCTCTATCTATTCATAGTATCTCTATCTATTCAGAGTATCTCTATCTATTCATAGTATCTCTATCTATTCATAGTATCTCTATCTATTCATAGTATCTCTCTATCTATTCATAGTATCTCTATCTATTCATAGTATCTCTATCTATTCATAGTATCTCTATCTATTCATAGTATCTCTTATCTATTCATAGTATCTCTATCTATTCATAGTATCTCTATCTATTCATAGTATCTCTTATCTATTCATAGTATCTCTTATCTATTCACAGTATCTCTATCTATTCATAGTATCTCTATCCATTCATAGTATCTCTTATCTATTCATAGTATCTCTTATCTATTCACAGTATCTCTATCTATTCATAGTATCTCTATCTATTCACAGTATCTCTATCTATTCACAGTATCTCTATCTATTCATAGTATCTCTATCTATTCATAGTATCTCTATCTATTCATAGTATCTCTATCTATTCATAGTATCTCTATCTATTCATAGTATCTCTATCCGTTCATAGTATCTCTATCCATTCATAGTATCTCTATCCATTCATAGTATCTCTATCTATTCATAGTATATCTATCTATTCATAGTATCTCTATCTATTCATAGTATCTCTATCTATTCATAGTATCTCTATCCATTCATAGTATCTCTTATCTATTCAGAGTATCTCTATCTATTCATAGTATCTCTATCCATTCATAGTATCTCTATCCGTTCATAGTATCTCTATCCATTCATAGTATCTCTATCTATTCATAGTATCTCTATCTATTCATAGTATCTCTTATCTATTCATAGTATCTCTATCTATTCATAGTATCTCTTATCTATTCATAGTATCTCTATCTATTCATAGTATGTCTATCTATTCATAGTATCTCTATCTATTCATAGTATCTCTATCTATTCATAGTATCTCTTATCTATTCATAGTATCTCTATCTATTCATAGTATCTCTATCTATTCATAGTATCTCTATCTATTCACAGTATCTCTATCTATTCATAGTATCTCTATCTATTCACAGTATCTCTATCTATTCATAGTATCTCTATCTATTCACAGTATCTCTATCTATTCATAGTATCTCTATCTATTCACAGTATCTCTATCTATTCATAGTATATCTATCTATTCATAGTATCTCTATCTATTCATAGTATCTCTATCTATTCATAGTATCTCTATCTATTCACAGTATCTCTATCTATTCATAGTATCTCTATATATTCATATCCATTCATAGTATCTCTATCTATTCATAGTATCTCTATCTATTCACAGTATCTCTATCTATTCATAGTATCTCTATATATTCATATCCATTCATAGTGTATCTATCTATTCACAGTATCTCTATCTTTTCATAGTATCTCTATCTATTCATATCCATTCATAGTATTCTATCTATTCATAGTATCTCTTATCTATTCATAGTATCTCTATCTATTCACAGTATCTCTATCTATTCACAGTATCTCTATCTATTCATAGTATCTCTATATATTCATATCCATTCACAGTATCTCTATCTATTCATAGTATCTCTATCTATTCATAGTATCTCTATCTATTCACAGTATCTCTATCTATTCATAGTATCTCTATATATTCATATCCATTCATAGTGTATCTATCTATTCACAGTATCTCTATCTATTCATAGTATCTCTATCTATTCATAGTATCTCTATATATTCATATCCATTCATAGTGTATCTATCTATTCACAGTATCTCTATCTTTTCATAGTATCTCTATCTATTCATAGTATCTCTATCTATTCACAGTATCTCTATCTATTCATAGTATCTATATCTATTCATATCCATTCATAGTATATCTATCTATTCACAGTATCTCTATCTATTCATAGTATCTCTATCTATTCACAGTATCTCTATCTATTCATATCTATTCATAGTATCTCTATCTATTCATAGTATCTCTATCTATTCATAGTATCTCTATCTATTCACAGTATCTCTATCTATTCACAGTATCTCTATCTATTCATAGTATCTCTATCTATTCACAGTATCTCTATCTATTCATAGTATCTCTATCTATTCATAGTATCTCTATCTATTCACAGTATCTCTATCTATTCATAGTATCTCTATCTATTCATATCTATTCATAGTATCTCTATCTATTCATAGTATCTCTATCTATTCACAGTATCTCTATCTATTCACAGTATCTCTATCTATTCATAGTATCTATATCTATTCATATCCATTCATAGTATATCTATCTATTCACAGTATCTCTATCTTTTCATAGTATCTCTATCTATTCACAGTATCTCTATCTATTCATAGTATCTCTTATCTATTCATAGTATCTCTATCTATTCATAGTATCTTCATCCAGTTACTGTTAACATTTTCATCTTCTCCTGACCACAATACGAGGCAGGATACTTGTCCACGTGATTAAACTTGTATTTAATGTAGCAGAACATGACACAAACTCATTTTAGACCAAACGAGCAGTTAGTGCCTTGTGGCTTGGTAGGGCAGCATTGCTCCTCGTTAAAAACACTCTTTATCTGTCTAAGTTGGAACTGGTGCTGTTTAAAAATACAATATTTGTTTTAAATTCTGAACATGAATAAACCGATTGATTAAATCCCACAGGTTGAAGTTTTCAACAAACCCATCTATTCTGGGCTCAGGTTTTAGACTCAGAGGTGATACATTTCAGACAAGAGGTGATACTCGGCATTGAATCTGTTTCTGTACTTTTCTTAAGTACGCCGCCAGAGTTGAGAACCCGGACTGACACGGGTACGTGGTGCCAACCTGGACCAGAACATTTACTGCTTCCTCAGTCAGGCAGGAGGCCACTTCCTGCTGTAGATGGAACAACCCAGAACTGTGTGAGTGGGTTCTCCGTCAGACAGTATACCACTTCCTGTGGTATATGAACCAGCCAGAACTGTGTGAGTGGGTTCTCAGTTAGACAGGAGACCACTTCCTGTTGTAGATGAACCCAGAACTGTGTGAGTGGGTTCTCAGTCAGACAGGAGACCACTTCCTGTTGTAGATGAACCAGCCAGAACTGTGTGAGTGGGTTCTCAGTTAGACAGGAGACCACTTCCTGTTGTAGATGAACCCAGAACTGTGTGAGTGGGTTCTCCGTCAGACAGGAGACCACTTCCTGTTGTAGATGAACCCAGAACTGTGTGAGTGGGTTCTCAGTCAGACAGGAGACCACTTCCTGTTGTAGATGAACCCAGAACTGTGTGAGTAGGTTCTCAGTCAGACAGGATACCACTTCCTGTTGTAGATGAACCCAGAACTGTGTGAGTAGGTTCTCCGTCAGACAGGATACCACTTCCTGTGGTATATGAACCAGCCAGAACTGTGTGAGTGGGTTCTCAGTCAGCTATTAGCTGTGTACAAGGCCAGGGGATTGTTAGAAAGAGAAACATCTACTACTATCCACTGTCAAAGCACTGTTTCCCAGAAGGACTGTTTCCCAGAAGGACTGTTTCCAGAACCACCGTTTCCCAGAAGGACTGTTTCCCAGAAGGACTGTTTCCAGAACCACCGTTTCCCAGAAGGACTGTTTCCCAGAACCACTGTTTCCCAGAAGCACTGTTTCCCAGAAGGACTGTTTCCAGAACCACCGTTTCCCAGAAGGACTGTTTCCAGAACCACCGTTTCCCAGAAGGACTGTTTCCCTGAAGGACTGTTTCCCAGAATGACCGTTTCCCAGAAAGACCGTTTCCCAGAAGGACTGTTTCCCAGATTCCCTGAAGGACTGTTTCCCAGAGCTACTGTTTCCCTGAATCACTGTTTCCCAGAAGGACTGTTTCCCAGAAGGACTGTTTCCCAGAAAGACCGTTTCCCAGAAGGACCGTTTCCCAGAAGGACCGTTTCCCAGAAGGACCGTTTCCCAGAAGGACCGTTTCCCAGAAGGACCGTTTCCCGAAGGACCGTTTCCCGAAGGACCGTTTCCCAGAAGGACCATTTCCCGAAGGACCGTTTCCCTGAAGGACCGTTTCCCGGGACCGTTTCCCAGAAGCACCGCTTTCCCAGAAGGAGAAGGACCGTTTCCCAGAAGGACCGCTTTCCCAGAAGCATCCTGCTCTGAAAGACCTCCCTGGGTTTACCGTCACACTGTGTTTGATCAGGACGTGTCGTTTTATTAATTTAGTTGGTTTTCAGAGACTCATTACTCAGCACTTCCCCTTGTGGGCGTTCCCGTTTATTCCTCAACGCAGCTTTGCGGTGACACTAAGAGAGAGAAACTCATCGCTGTATTTGCGTTTCATGACGATCGAGCTCAGTCAGAACTAGCAGCTTATACCATGAGTCCATTTGATGACAGCGGATGGCTGTGTGGATGGCTGGTGGGAACGACACAAGTCAGTGGCCGGGGATCGAGCGGATGCAGGTCTCGGAGTGATCTTCAAGAAAACGGGCTGGGGATCGAACCAGGGTCTGTAGTGACGCCGACAGAGCTGCAGCGGATGGGTCTCGGAGTGATCTTCAAGAAAACGGGCTGGGGATCGAACCAGGGTCTGTAGTGACGCCGACAGACAGAGCTGCTTCAGAAAACGGATGGGTCTCGGACAGAGCTGATCTTCAAGAAAACGGGCCTGGGGATCGAACCAGGGTCTGTAGTGACGCCACTAGCACGGAGATGCAATGCCTTAGACCGCCGCGCCACTTGGCCAAATCAATTCAAATCCAGTAATCAATTAAACAATTCATTAACTAATTGATTAAGGAAAGCTGTACCCACCTCTTCATAGCTAGAAGGAGAAGAGGCTCCCTGGCTGTTTGCCTGAGTGGAGGGGTGGAGCGTGAGGTGGAGGTGGGTGTCTGGAACAGGATTAGGGGGTGTCTCTGGCGGCCCTTCCCAGCCCAGGGTGCTCTGCTGGGGGGGACAGGTCTGGTAGGCTGCCCGGCGCTCTGGAGAGAAGCTATCCCACAGGCCTGAGATAGCTTCAGATACTACAGCCAGACCAGTCTGTCCCGGGCTCAGCACACCGCTACAAACCAACTTCTCCAGTGTCTGTCTGTAGAACAACAAGTACCTGGGGAGAAATAGAGAGATGGTGGAGTGGGATGGGGGAGAGAGTGATGGGGAGAGAGAGAGGGATTGGGGAGAGTGATGGGGAGAGAGAGAGGGATTGGGGAGAGTGATGGGGAGAGAGAGAGGGTGATTGGGGAGAGAGATAGATAGGGATGGGAGAGAGAGGGGGATGGGGAAAGAGGGATGGGAGAGAGAGAGGGATGGGGAAAGAGGGATGGGAGAGAGATAGATAGGGATGGGAGAGAGAGAGGGATGGGGAAAGAGGGATGGGAGAGAGACAGGGTGATGGGGAGAGAGAGATATGGATGGGGGAGAGAGAAATAGGGATGGGAGAGAGAAATAGGGATGGGAGAGCGAGAGAGAGTGAAGGGGTGAGACAGAGGGATGGAGAGAGAGAGGGATGGGGGAGAGAGATAAATAGGGATGGGAGAGAGAGAGGGATAGGGATGGGAGAGAGAAATAGGGATGGGAGAGCGAGAGAGGGTGAAGGGGTGAGAGAGAGGGATGGAGAGAGAGAGAGATAGGGATGGGGGAGAGAGATAGATAGGGATGGGAGAGAGAAAGGGATAGGGATGGGAGAGAGAGGGATGGGGAGAGAGAGAGGGATAGGGATGGGAGAGAGAGAGGGTGAAGGGGGAGAGAGATAGATAGGGATGGGAGAGAGAGGGATAGGGATGGGAGAGAGAGGGTGAAGGGGGAGAGAGATAGATAGGGATGGGAGAGAGAGGGATGGGGAGAGAGAGGGTGAAGGGGTGAGAGAGAGGGATGGAGAGAGAGAGAGATAGGGATGGGAGAGAGAGAGGGATAGGGATGGGAGAGAGAGAGGGTGAAGGGGGAGAGAGATAGATAGGGATGGGAGAGAGAGGGATAGGGATGGGAGAGAGAGGGTGAAGGGGGAGAGAGATAGGGATGGGAGAGAGAGGGTGATGGGGACAGAGATAGGGATGGGAGAGAGAGGGAAGGGGGAGAGAGATAGGGATGGTGAGAGAGAAAGAAAGAAAGAGGGATGGAAGAGAGAGAGGGTGAAGGAGATAGAGAGGGTGAAGGAGAGAGAGAGGGTGAAGGGGGAGAGAGATAGATAGGGATGGGAGAGAGAGGGATAGGGATGGGAGAGAGAGGGTGAAGGGGAGAGAGATAGGGATGGGAGAGAGAGGGTGATGGGGAGAGAGATAGGGATGGGAGAGAGAGGGAAGGGGGAGAGAGATAGGGATGGTGAGAGAGAAAGAAAGAAAGAGGGATGGAAGAGAGAGAGGGTGAAGGAGATAGAGAGGGTGAAGGAGAGAGAGAGGGTGATGGGGAGAGAGAGAGGGTGATGGGGAGAGAGAGAGAGATCATTGCTGTTTTATGGAGGTTATACATTAATTTGGTGAAAAGAACGAGTCCCTTTTTTAAACCCCTCTCCCATGGTCAGAGGTGCACCTCAGTGCCCCCAGCTATAAATCCCCTCGTGCTGAATCCTTGATCCCCAGTCACAGGCCAGGAGAGCACTAACTCAACGCACTATGGACAGTTAAAACATCTCAACGGAGACATCCAATAGAAGCAACCAGACAAGGCTGAAATTCTGGCAGATTGTTAATAAAAAAAAATATGACTTCAGTTTAATTTGGATTTTGGGGAGTAGCTTCAACTGAGACGAAGGCAGGGACAGAATTATATATTATATATTATAATATAATCAGACTGTCAATATAATCAGGTTGGTCTATAATCAGACTGTCCATACGTTGGTCTATAAACAAAAATACCAGTTGACTGGGTCAGCTGTATAGCCTCTACACTGAGGGTCAGCTGTATAGCCTCTACACTGAGGGTCAGCTGTATAGCCTCTACACTGAGGGTCAGCTGTATAGCCTCTACACTGATGGTCAGCTGTATAGCCTCTACACTGATGGTCAGCTGTATAGCCTCTACACTGATGGTCAGCTGTATAGCCTCTACACTGAGGGTCAGCTGTATAGCCTCTACACTGATGGTCAGCTGTATAGCCTCTACACTGATGGTCAGCTGTATAGCCTCTACACTGATGGTCAGCTGTATAGCCTCTACACTGATGGTCAGCTGTATAGCCTCTACACTGATGGTCAGCTGTATAGCCTCTACACTGAGGGTCAGCTGTATAGCCTCTACACTGATGGTCAGCTGTATAGCCTCTACACTGATGGTCAGCTGTATAGCCTCTACACTGATGGTCAGCTGTATAGCCTCTACACTGATGGTCAGCTGTATAGCCTCTACACTGATGGTCAGCTGTATAGCCTCTACACTGATGGTCAGCTGTATAGCCTCTACACTGATGGTCAGCTGTATAGCCTCTATACTGATGGTCAGCTGTATAGCCTCTACACTGAGGTCAGCTGTATAGCCTCTACACTGAGGTCAGCTGTATAGCCTCTACACTGATGGTCAGCTGTATAGCCTCTACACTGATGGTCAGCTGTATAGCCTCTACACTGATGGTCAGCTGTATAGCCTCTACACTGATGGTCAGCTGTATAGCCTCTACACTGATGGTCAGCTGTATAGCCTCTACACTGATGGTCAGCTGTATAGCCTCTACACTGATGGTCAGATGGTCTGTATAGCCTCTACACTGATGGTCAGCTGTATAGCCTCTACACTGATGGTCAGCTGTATAGCCTCTACACTGATGGTCAGCTGTATAGCCTCTACACTGATGGTCAGCTGTATAGCCTCTACACTGATGGTCAGCTGTATAGCCTCTACACTGATGGTCAGCTGTATAGCCTCTACACTGATGGTCAGCTGTATAGCCTCTACACTGATGGTCAGCTGTATAGCCTCTACACTGATGGTCAGCTGTATAGCCTCTACACTGAGGGTCAGCTGTATAGCCTCTACACTGATGGTCAGCTGTATAGCCTCTACACTGATGGTCAGCTGTATAGCCTCTACACTGATGGTCAGCTGTATAGCCTCTACACTGAGGGTCAGCTGTATAGCCTCTACACTGAGGGTCAGCTGTATAGCCTCTACACTGAGGGTCGGCTGTATAGCCTCTACACTGATGGTCAGCTGTATAGCCTCTACACTGATGGTCAGCTGTATAGCCTCTACACTGAGGGTCAGCTGTATAGCCTCTACACTGATGGTCAGCTGTATAGCCTCTACACTGATGGTCAGCTGTATAGCCTCTACACTGATGGTCAGCTGTATAGCCTCTACACTGATGGTCAGCTGTATAGCCTCCACACCTATATAGCCTCTACACTGATGGTCAGCTGTATAGCCTCTACACTGATGGTCAGCTGTATAGCCTCTACACTGATGGTCAGCTGTATAGCCTCTACACTGATGGTCAGCTGTATAGCCTCTACACTGATGGAAATACCAGTTGACTGGTCAGCTGTATAGCCTCTACACTGATGGTCAGCTGTATAGCCTCTACACTGATGGTCAGCTGTATAGCCTCTACACTGATGGTCGGCTGTATAGCCTCTACACTGATGGTCAGCTGTATAGCCTCTGACACTGATGGTCAGCTGTATAGCCTCTACACTGATGGTCAGCTGTATAGCCTCTACACTGAGGGTCAGCTGTATAGCCTCTACACTGAGGTCAGCTGTATAGCCTCTACACTGATGGTCAGCTGTATAGCCTCTACACTGATGGTCAGCTGTATAGCCTCTACACTGAGGATGGTCAGCTGTATAGCCTCTACACTGAGGGTCAGCTGTATAGCCTCTACACTGATGGTCAGCTGTATAGCCTCTACACTGATGGTCAGCTGTATAGCCTCTACACTGATGGTCAGCTGTATAGCCTCCACACTGATGGTCAGCTGTATAGCCTCTACACTGATGGTCAGCTGTATAGCCTCTACACTGAGGGTCAGCTGTATAGCCTCTACACTGATGGTCAGCTGTATAGCCTCTACACTGATGGTCGGCTGTATAGCAGCTCTACACTGATGGTCAGCTGTATAGCCTCCACACTGATGGAGCTGTAATACCTGTATAGCCTCTAGTTGACTGGTCAGCTGTATAGATGGTCCTCTACACTGAGGGTCAGCTGTATAGCCTCTACACTGATGGTCAGCTGTATAGCCTCTACACTGATGGTCAGCTGTATAGCCTCTACACTGATGGTCAGCTGTATAGCCTCTACACTGATGGTCAGCTGTATAGCCTCTACACTGATGGTCAGCTGTATAGCCTCTACACTGATGGTCAGCTGTATAGCCTCTACACTGATGGTCGGCTGTATAGCCTCTACACTGATGGAAATACCAGTTGACTGGTCAGCTGTATAGCCTCTACACTGATGGTCAGCTGTATAGCCTCTACACTGATGGTCAGCTGTATAGCCTCTACACTGATGGTCAGCTGTATAGCCTCTACACTGATGGTCAGCTGTATAGCCTCTACACTGATGGTCAGCTGTATAGCCTCTACACTGATGGTCAGCTGTATAGCCTCTACACTGATGGTCAGCTGTATAGCCTCCACACTGATGGTCAGCTGTATAGCCTCTACACTGATGGTCAGCTGTATAGCCTCTACACTGATGGAAATGACCAGTTGACTGGTCAGCTGTATAGCCTCTACACTGATGGTCAGCTGTATAGCCTCTACACTGATGGTCAGCTGTATAGCCTCTACACTGATGGTCAGCTGTATAGCCTCTACACTGATGGTCAGCTGTATAGCCTCTACACTGATGGTCAGCTGTATAGCCTCTACACTGAGGGTCAGCTGTATAGCCTCTACACTGAGGGTCAGCTGTATAGCCTCTACACTGAGGGTCAGCTGTACAGCCTCTACACTGATGGTCAGCTGTATAGCCTCTACACTGATGGTCAGCTGTATAGCCTCTACACTGATGGTCAGCTGTATAGCCTCTACACTGATGGTCAGCTGTATAGCCTCTGATGGTCAGCTGATGGTCAGCTGTATAGCCTCTACACTGATGGTCGGCTGTATAGCCTCTACACTGATGGAAATACCAGTTGACTGGGTCAGCTGTATAGCCTCTACACTGATGGTCAGCTGTATAGCCTCTACACTGATGGTCAGCTGTATAGCCTCTACACTGATGGTCAGCTGTATAGCCTCCACACTGATGGTCAGCTGTATAGCCTCTACACTGATGGTCAGCTGTATAGCCTCTACACTGATGGTCAGCTGTATAGCCTCTACACTGATGGTCAGCTGTATAGCCTCTACACTGATAGTCAGCTGTATAGCCTCTACACTGATGGTCAGCTGTATAGCCTCTACACTGATAGTCAGCTGTATAGCCTCCACACTGATGGTCAGCTGTATAGCCTCTACACTGATGGCCGGCTGTATAGCCTCTACACTGATGGTCAGCTGTATAGCCTCTACACTGATGGTCAGCTGTATAGCCTCTACACTGATGGAAATACCAGTTGACTGGTCAGCTGTATAGCCTCTACACTGAGGGGTCAGCTGTATAGCCTCTACACTGATGGTCAGCTGTATAGCCTCTACACTGATGGAAATACCAGTTGACTGGTCAGCTGTATAGCCTCTACACTGATGGTCAGCTGTATAGCCTCTACACCAGGGGTGTCAAAGTCAAATGGACGGAGGGCCAAATAAAAAATTTAGCTACAAGCCGAGGGCCGGACTGTTCAATGTTCATTGAACATTTTTTAAATGACGCATATAGTCTAGTGAACCTAATTGAACCTACTGAAAACCTAACAAATATATTCCAATATGATCAGATAAATAAAGCAATATTTTCTTATGGCTCTGTCAGTAATCTTTAATTTTCAACAGACACAAAAGACAAATTTCCTTTATATAAAAATCCCCATAACATGAACATTAAATGAAAGAAACCGGTATTCAAGGCACCATCAGTAGCCTATATTTTCTATTTTAGCAAAAGTGGGCTAAATTTACTTCAAAGAAAAAAACAATAATAGCAATTTTCTATCATCCACTCAACTGAAATATTTTTAAAATATAATTGGATTGAAATACAATAAAATAAAGTGCAAAAATCTATTAATCAAAAACAACACTTTGTTTAAGGAGAAGTAACATGCAGTGAAAACAAATATTAAACTTTAACTTTTAAACTTGAACTGAGTAAAAACTCTAAATATGTGATTGCACAGTAATGTTCACTTGTTTGAGGTTGAGGGTGATACTTGGTGGTGTCCCATCTTTTCCACAAGTTCATCAATGTTCGGGGTAAGGCTCTGAGCTGAGAAATCCTCAGAATTGAGTGGAGGTGTTCAGCAGTAAGTCGACTTCTGTGTGATGTTTTGTTCAAGTTCATCAAAGAAAACAGTTGTTCACACAGGTATGTGCTGCCAAACATAGACAACGTTTGAGCAGCCTGGATGCGCAGCTGGGGCATTGTGTCGGGGAGGAAACGGGCGAACTCCGCAGCACCCACTGCCGCATATTTTGCCCTCAGTGCATCATTGCATTGGAGGTCAATCAACTCCATTTGGAGGTTTGGTGGTGAGCTTTCCACGTCAACAGCAAATGGGTTACCGAGCAGTTCAACCTGCTTTTTGTGCTTCAAAGTCAGCAAATCGGCGTCGAAAGTCAGCGGCAAGCATACCTATTTTATCAGCCAACTGTGCGCTCGGGAACGCACTGGTAGAGAGCTTCTCTTTCATGGTCTGGCAGCTGGGAAAGTGGCTCAAATTTTCTTTCCGCATCTGCGTCTCCCACAGAGTCAGTTTGGTTTTAAATGCCTTCACTGTACTGTACATATCAGAGATGACACGATCCCGACCCTGCAGCTGCAAGTTCATTTGCATTCAGATGACTCGTAATGTCACACAGAAAAGCCATTTCACACAGAAACATTTCGTCTCGGAGTTGTGTTGTGTCTTTCCCTTTGCTGTCCAAGAACAGACAAATCTCCTCACGAAGCTCGAAACATCTTTGAAGCACCTTTCCCTGGCTTAGCCATCGCACCTCTGTGTGATAAGGCAAATCACCATGCTCCGTTTCTAACTCCGTCAGAAATGCCTTGAACTGGCGGTGATTCAAACCTTTGGCTCTGATAAAGTTAACTGTGCGCGTGATGATGCTCATTACATGCTCCATTTTCAAGGCTTTACCGCACAACGCTTCCTGGTGTATGATACAATGATAAGCTGTCAGCTCACCTGTCGCGTTTTCCTCTTGCATCTTTTCCCGTATCTTCGCCACCAGTCCGCTCCTGTGTCCACACATCGCAGGTGCTCCGTCGGGTTGTCAAACCCACGAGTTTTCCCAAGGCAGCTCCATCTCATTTACACATCTTGACACCTCTTCATACAAATCATGCCCCGTAGTTGTGCCATGCATAGGACGTAAAGCCAAAAACTCCTCTGTCACGCTTAGGCTGGAGTCCACTCCGCGGATGAAAATTGACAACTGGGCAATGTCAGAAATGTCGGTGCTCTCATCCACAGCCAAGGAATATGCAATGAAATCTTTTCCCTTTTTCACAAGCTGCTCTTTTAGATTGATGGACAACTGGTCTACTCTCTCGGCAATGGTGTTTCTGCTCAGACTCACATTTAAAAAGAGTTGCCTTTTTCTGGGCAAACTTCGTCACAAACTTTAATCATGCAGTTTTTGATGAAATCCCCCTCCGTAAATGGCCGGGCTGATTTAGCGATCTCTTCTGCCAAAATAAAACTGGCCTTGACAGCAGCCTGGCCTTGTGATTTGGCTTTTTTGAACAGAGCCTGTCGAGATTTGAGGCCTCGTTTTAATTCCTCTGCCTTTTGTAGCCTTTGTTCCATGTCCATATTCTTGTTTTTGTCCGCGTGTTTCGTTTCATAATGTCGTCTCAGATTATACTCTTTCAGTACCGCCACACTTTCTCCACACAGAAGACACACAGGTTTTCCAGCTACCTCCGTGAACAAATACTCCGACTCCCACCTTGTTTGAAACCCCGGTTCTCAGTGTCCACCTTCCGTTTTGCCATTTTTGATGGGTATCTGAAAGTTAATTTTACTGTGATGCTGACAACTGCTGTGCCAATAAATATTGAAATGAAGCAGCCTACTGCTCGGTGCGTCACCGTTGCATTGTGGGAAATGTAGTATTGGTGCGTGTAAAAGATCTGCGGGCTGCCGGCTTGCTGCGGTCTGCGGGCCGTTCTAATAATAAATCAAGATCATCCCAGGGGCCGTAAAAACCTTCCCGCGGGGCCTTGACTCTGACATATGTGCTCTACACTGATGGTCAGCTGTATAGCCTCTACACTGATGGTCAGCTGTATAGCCTCTACACTGATGGTCAGCTGTATAGCCTCTACACTGATGGTCAGCTGTATAGCCTCTACACTGATGGAAATACCAGTTGACTGGTCAGCTGTATAGCCTCTACACTGAGGGTCAGCTGTATAGCCTCTACACTGAGGGTCAGCTGTATAGCCTCTACACTGATGGTCAGCTGTATAGCCTCTACACTGAGGGTCAGCTGTATAGCCTCTACACTGAGGGTCAGCTGTATAGCCTCTACACTGATGGTCAGCTGTATAGCCTCTACACTGATGGTCAGCTGTATGGCCTCTACACTGATGGTCAGCTGTATAGCCTCTACACTGATGGTCAGCTGTATAGCCTCTACACTGAGGGTCAGCTGTATAGCCTCTACACTGATGGTCAGCTGTATAGCCTCTACACTGATGGTCAGCTGTATAGCCTCTACACTGATGGTCAGCTGTATAGCCTCTACACTGATGGTCAGCTGTATGGCCTCTACACTGATGGTCAGCTGTATAGCCTCTACACTGATGGTCAGCTGTATAGCCTCTACACTGAGGGTCAGCTGTATAGCCTCTACACTGATGGTCGGCTGTATAGCCTCTACACTGATCGTCAGCTGTATAGCCTCTACACTGAGGGTCAGCTGTATAGCCTCTACACTGATGGTCAGCTGTATAGCCTCTACACTGAGGGTCAGCTGTATAGCCTCTACACTGATGGTCAGCTGTATAGCCTCCACACTGATGGTCAGCTGTATAGCCTCCACACTGATGGTCAGCTGTATAGCCTCTACACTGATGGAAATACCAGTTCACAGAAGTTAAAGCTTGGTTGTATAAATGAGTCTTCCAGATGGACAACGACCCCAAGCATAAGTTGAGGCAAAATGGCTTAAAGACAACAAAGTCAAGGTATTGGAGTGGCCATCACAAAGCCCTGACCTCAATCCCATAGAACATTTGTGGGCAGAACTGAAAAAAAGTGTGTGCGAGCAAGGAGGCCTACAAACCTGACTCAGTTACACCAGCTCTGTCAGGAGGAATGGGACAAAATTCACCCAACTTATTGTGGGAAACTTGTGGAAGGCTACCTGAAACTTTTGACCCAACTTAAACAATTTAAAGGCATTGCTACCAAATACTAATTCAGTGTATGTAAACTTCTGACCCACTGGGAATGTGATGAAAGAAATAAAAGCTGAAATAAATCACTCTCTCTACTATTATTCTGACATTTCACATTCTTAAAATAAAGTGGTGATCCTAACAGACCGAAGACAGGGAATTTCTACTTTCGGATTAAATGTCAGGAATTGTGGAAAACTTTAAGTTTAAAGTTTAGTTTAAATATATTTAAATATATTTATTATTATTATTATTATTATTATTAAATATATTTTTTGCTAAGGTGTATGTAAACTTCGACTTCAACTGTATACATAAATATATAAATATATATATATATAAATATATAAATATATATACATGTATATATATATTGCTTATATATAAATATATATATACACATATTCCTTATATATAAATCCTATTGGTCGTATGAATCTGGGATCTATCGTCCCAAAACTGTCCCAGAGTCTGTTTGTCACAGGCTATTTCTTTCGACAAGCTGACCAATAGAATAGGTGGCCTAAACTTTTCTCCTATAGTAGATTGCCATAGGCTAGCGATGTTGCTGTTCGCTACTCAAGTTAACCCTGGCGCGAGCCCCCACCCTTCAAACTCCAGGATGTTGGTTAGAGAGTTGATGGAGGTCTGAGAGGGGCGGAGTCATCCAGAGTCTCCTCCGCAGAGTCTTCCTCACTGGTCTCAGTCAGGTCCTCTCCGCCGTCAGCCCGTCATGACGTCTGTGGCCACCAGGTCTTCTGGAGCGCAGGGAGCTAAGGGGAGGGGAGGGGAGAAGGGGGGGGAGGGGGAGGGGAGGAGGGGGGGGGAGGGGGAGGGGGAGGAGGAGGGGGAGGGGGAGGGAGGAGGGGGAGGAGGAGGAGAGGAGGGGAGGGGAGGGAGGGGAGAGGAGGGAGGGGGAGGGAGGGGAGGGGGGAGAAGGAGGAGGGGGAGGGGGAGGGGAGGGGAGGGGAGAAGAGGAGGGGGAGGGAAAGGGGGAAGAGGAGTAGGAGGGAAAGGGGAACACGTTTTTAATGTAAGACTGAAAAATAAGCTAAACATCTACAATAACAATAGAAATTGATTTTACATGTAGATGAGCATAAACAACTGTAGATGATCAATAATATGGGTGATGATCAATAGCATGGTAGATGATCAACATGGGTAGATGATCACTACAATGGGTAGATGATCAATAAACAACCGTAGAGATCAATAACATGGGTAGATGATCAATAACATGGGTAGATGATCAATACAATGGGTAGATGAGTATAAACAACTGTAGATGATCAATAACATGGGTAGATGATCAAAGGAAGAAGGGTAGATGAGGGGAGGGGGGAGAAAGAGAAGTGGAGTAGAGGAACAAATGTAAGACTGAAAAAATAAGCTAATTGACATCTACAATAACAATAGAAATTGATTTTACATGTAGTTTATAAACAACTGTAGATGATCAATAACATGGGTAGTTGATCAATAACATGGGTAGTTGATCAATACAATGGGTAGATGAGTATAAACAACTGTAGTCGATCAATAACATGGGTAGATGATCAATAACATGGGTAGATGATCAATAACATGGGTAGATGATCAATAACATGGGTAGATGATCAATAACATGGATAGATGATCAATAACATGGGTAGATGATCAATAACATGGGTAGATGATCAATAACATGGGTAGATGATCAATAACATGGGTAGATGATCAATACAATGGGTAGATGATCAATATAAACAACTGGGTAGATGATCAATAACATGGGTAGATGATCAATAACATGGGTAGATGATCAATAACATGGGTAGATGATCAATATAATGATCAATAACATGGGTAGATGATCAATAACATGGGTAGATGATCAATAACATGGGTAGATGATCAATAACATGGGTAGATGATCAATAACATGGGTAGATGATCAATAACATGGGTAGATGATCAATAACATGGGTAAATGATCAACATGGGTAGTTGATCAATAACATGGGTAGATGATCAATAACATGGGTAGATGATCAATAACATGGGTAGTTGATCAATAACATGGAAATAACATGGGTAGATGATCAATAACATGGGTAGATGATCAATAACATGGGTAGATGATCAATAACATGGGTAGATGATCATAACATGGGTAGATGTATATAAACAACTGTAGATGATCAATAACATGGGTAGATGACCAATAACATGGGTAGTTGATCAATAACATGGGTAGATGATCAATAACATAGATGTATATAAACAACTGTAGATGATCAATAACATGGGTAGATTATCAATAACATGGGTAGATGATCAATAACATGGGTAGATGATCAATAACATGGGTAGATGATCAATAACATGGGTAGATGTATATAAACAACTGTAGATGATCAATAACATGGGTAGATGATCAATAACATGGGTAAATCAATAACATGGGTAGATGATCAATATAAGTTGATCAATAACATGGGCAGATGATCAATAACATGGGTAGATGATCAATAACATGGGTAGATGATCAATAACATGGGTAGATGATCAATAACATGGGTAGATGATCAATAACATGGGTAGATGATCATAACATGGGTAGTTGATCAATAACTGTAGATGATCAATAACATGGGTAGATGTATTTAATACAATGGGTAGATGATCAATAACATGGGTAGATGATCAATAACATGGGTAGATGATCAATAACATGGGTAGATGATCAATAACATGGGTAGATAACATGAGATGATCAATAACATGGGTAGATGATCAATAACATGGGTAGATGATCAATAACATGGGTAGATGATCAATAACATGGGTAGTTGATCAATAACATGGTAGATGTATATAGACAAAACAATAACATGGGTAGATGATCAATAACATGTGGGTAGATGATCAATAACATGGGTAGATGATCAATAACATGGGTAGATGATCAATAACATGGGTAGATGATCAATAACATGGGATGCTGCCCCCAGTGGTAATCTATACTAACTGCAGGTGTACACGCTGGTTACTTAGGGAAAGGGATACCTAGTCACTGAAATGTGTCTTCAGCTTTTACCTAAACCCTACTGACTCAGAGGGGCAGTGGGCTGCTAACCCACAAACCCTCTGGCTCAGAGAGGGCAATGAGCTGCCTTAACCCACAAACCCCTCTGGCTCAGAGAGGGCAGTGGGCTGCCTTACAAACCCCTCTGGCTCAAGAGGGGGCAGTGGGTGCCTTAACACGTCTTTGGGGCCCAGGGAGCTGCTGTGGTTAACTGCCTTAACCCACGTCTCGGGGCCCAGGGAGCTCACTATGTAACTGCAGCAGCACGTCATCGGGGCCCAGGGAGCTGCTGTGGTTAACTGCCTTAACCCGTCATCGGGGCAGGGAGCTGCTGTGTGCTGCCTTAACCCACGTCACGCCGGGGCCCAGGGAGCTGCTGTTGTTAACTGTCTTAACCCACGTCATCGGGGCCCAGGGAGCTGCTGTTGTTAACTGCCTTAACCCACGTCATCGGGGCCCAGGGAGCTGCTGTTGTTAACTGTCTTAACCCACGTCATCGGGGCCCAGGGAGCTGCTGTTGTTAACTGTCTTAACCCACGTCATCGGGGCCCAGGGAGCTGCTGTTGTTAACTGTCTTAACCCACGTCATCGGGGCCCAGGGAGCTGCTGTTGTTAACTGCCTTAACCCACGTCATCGGGGCCCAGGGAGCTGCTGTTGTTAGCTGTCTTAACCCACGTCATCGGGGCCCAGGGAGCTGCTGTTGTTAACTGTCTTAACCCACGTCATCGGGGCCCAGGGAGCTGCTGTTGTTAACTGCCTTAACCCACGTCATCGGGGCCCAGGGAGCTGCTGTTGTTAACTGCCTTAACCCACGTCATCGAGGCCCTGGGAGCTGCTGTTGTTAACTGCCTTAACCCACGTCATCGGGGCCCAGGGAGCTGCTGTCGTTAACTGCCTTAACCCACGTCATCGGGGCCCTGGGAGCTGCTGTTGTTAACTGCCTTAACCCACGTCATCGGGGCCCAGGGAGCTGCTGTTGTTAACTGTCTTAACCCACGTCATCGAGGCCCTGGGGGCTGCTGTTGTTAACTGCCTTAACCCACGTCATCGGGGTCCAGGGAGCTGCTGTTGTTAACTGTCTTAACCCAAGTCATCGGGGCCCAGGGAGCTGCTGTTGTTAACTGCCTCGCTCAACGGCAGAACGGAAGGTTTTCTCCCCCACCTTGTCAGCTCGGGGATTCAAACCAACAACCTTTCAGTTACTGGCCCAATGCTCTTAACCCGCTAGGCTACCTAGGCTTTGCACCAGTATCTATGGGGGCGGCAGGTAGCCTAGTGGTTAGAGCGTTGGACCAGTAACCAGCTAGGTAGCCTAGTGGTTAGAGCGTTGGACCAGTAACCAGTAGGTAGCCTAGTGGTTAGAGCGTTGGACTAGTAACCAGCAGGTAGCCTAGTGGTTAGGGCGTTGGACTAGTAACCAGCAGGTAGCCTAGTGGTTAGAGCGTTGGACTAGTAACCAGCAGGTAGCCTAGTGGTTAGAGCGTTGGACCAGTAACCAGCAGGTAGCCTAGTGGTTAGAGCGTTGGACTAGTAACCAGCAGGTAGCCTAGTGGTTAGAGCGTTGGACTAGTAACCAGCAGGTAGCCTAGTGGTTAGAGCGTTGGACTAGTAACCAGCAGGTAGCCTAGTGGTTAGAGCGTTGGACTAGTAACCAGCAGGTACCCTAGTGGTTAGAGCGTTGGACCAGTAACCAGCAGGTAGCCTAGTGGTTAGAGCGTTGGACCAGTAACCAGCAGGTAGCCCTAGTGGTTAGAGCGTTGGACTAGTAACCAGCAGGTAGCTCAGTGGTTAGAGTGTTGACCAGTAACCAGCAGGTAGCCTAGTGGTTAGAGCGTTGGACCAGTAACCAGCAGGTAGCCTAGTGGTTAGAGCGTTGGACTAGTAACCAGCAGGTAGCCTAGTGGTTAGAGCGTTGGACCAGTAACCAGCAGGTAGCCTAGTGGTTAGAGCGTTGGACCAGTAACCAGCAGGTAGCCTAGTGGTTAGAGCGTTGGACAAGTAACCAGCAGGTAGTCTAGTGGTTAGAGCTGGGGTTAGTAACCGAAAGGTTGCTGGATCAAATCCCAGAGCTGACAAAGTAAAAATATGTTGTTCTGCCCCTGAACAAGACAGTTAACCCACTGTTCCTAGACCAGTTAACCCACTGTTCCCAGACCAGTTAACCCACTGTTCCTAGACCAGTTAACCCACTGTTCCCCGGTGAGCCGTCATTGTAAATAAGAATTAGTTCTTAACTGACTGGTGTAGGAACAGTGGGTTCCTGGTGTATGTCAATGGTAGTAGTGTACCTGCTGTGTGACTGCAGCCTCCGGTACTCTGCCCTCACTTCCTCCAAGCTGCACGGCCCGTCTTCATTACCGAGGAATATCCCTAAAACACATGTCGGTCAATAAGAAACCGTGCCCTTAATCACAGAGCTTTTCTGTACACATCAAAAGGGCATTGGGCTCCTCTCACCTTTCAGTAGCATCAGTCTGCTCAGGTGGGCTTCCTGCTCTTTCAGAAATCCTTTGGCGTGGTCCAAGATCTTCCACTGACCGACCAGACAACATTACAATCACACTTTACAATACAACACATTCAACTGAGGTTTCCGCTCACCAGGTAGGTGAAGATCTACCTGCCTCACCAGGTAGGTGAAGATCTACCTGTATCACCAGGCAGGTGAGGATCTACCTGCGTCGCCAGGTAGGTGAAGATATAGCCTGCATGGCCAGGTAGGTGAAGATGTTTTTGGAAAGTAGAGAAAGTCGACAATAACCAGTAACTTTGAATCAGAAAAGTATACCCTCCCTACCAAATCACACTTTCTCTACCCAGCAACAGTTAGCCAGCTAACCCCAAATCACCCCCTCTCTACCCAGCAACAGTTAGCCAGCTAGCCCCAAATCACACCCTCTCTACCCAGCAACAGTTAGCCAGCTAACCCCAAATCACCCCTCTCTACCCAGCAACAGTTAGCTAGCTAGCCCCAAATCACCCTCTCTCTACCCAGCAACAGTTAGCTAGCTAGCCCCAAATCACCCTCTCTATCCAGCAACAGTTAGCCAGCTAACCCCAAATCACACTCTCTCTACCCAGCAACAGTTAGCCAGCTAGCCCCAAATCACCCCCTCTCTACCCAGCAACAGTTAGCCAGCTAGCCCCAATCACACTCTCTCTATCCAGCAACAGTTAGCCAGCTAACCCCAAATCACACCCTCTCTACCCAGCAACAGTTAGCCAGCTAGCCCCAAATCACACCCTCTCTACCCAGCAACAGTTAGCCAGCTAGCCCCAAATCACCCCTCTCTACCCAGCAACAGTTAGCCAGCTAACCCCAAATCACCCCTCTCTACCCAGCAACAGTTAGCCAGCTAGCCCCAAATCACACCCTCTCTACCCAGCAACAGTTAGCTAGCTAGCCCCAAATCACACCTCTCTATCCAGCAACAGTTAGCCAGCTAGCCCCAAATCACACTCTCTACCCAGCAACAGTTAGCTAGCTAGCCCCAAATCACACTCTCTCTATCCAGCAACAGTTAGCCAGCTAACCCCAAATCACACTCTACCCAGCAACAGTTAGCCAGCTAGCCCCAAATCACACCCTCTCTACCCAGCAACAGTTAGCTAGCTAGCCCCAAATCACACCCTCTCTACCCAGCAACAGTTAGCCAGCTAGCCCCAAATCACACCCTCTCTACCCAGCAACAGTTAGCAGCTAGCCCCAAATCACACCCTCTCTACCCAGCAACAGTTAGCTAGCTAGCCCCAAATCACACCCTCTCTACCCAGCAACAGTTAGCCAGCTAACCCCAAATCACACCCTCTCTACCCAGCAACAGTTAGCCAGCTAACCCCAAATCACACTCTATCCAGCAACAGTTAGCCAGCTAACCCCAAATCACACCCTCTCTACCCAGCAACAGTTAGCCAGCTAACCCCAAATCACCCCTCTCTACCCAGCAACAGTTAGCCAGCTAACCCCAAATCACACCCTCTCTACCCAGCAACAGTTAGCCAGCTAGCCCCAAATCACACCCTCTCTACCCAGCAACAGTTAGCCAGCTAGCCCCTAATCACACCCTCTCTACCCAGAAACAGTTAGCCCCTAATCACACCCTCTCTACCCAGAAACAGTTAGCCCCTAATCACACCCTCTCTACCCAGAAACCAGTTAGCCCCAAATCACACCCTCTCTACCCAGCAACAGTTAGCCAGCTAACCCCAAATCACACCCTCTCTACCCAGCAACAGTTAGCCCCTAATCACACCCTCTCTACCCAGCAACAGTTAGCCCCTAATCACACCCTCTCTACCCAGAAACAGTTAGCCCCTAATCACACCCTCTCTACCCAGAAACAGTTAGCCCCTAATCACACCCTCTCTACCCAGAAACAGTTAGCCCCTAATCACACCTCTCTACCCAGCAACAGTTAGCCCCTAATCACACCCTCTCTACCCAGAAACAGTTAGCCCCTAATCACACCCTCTCTACCCAGAAACAGTTAGCCCCTAATCACACCTCTCTACCCAACAACAGTTAGCCCCTAATCACACCCTCTCTACCCAGACAACAGTTAGCCAGTTAGCCCCTAATCACACCCTCTCTACCCAGACAAGCAGTTAGCCCCTAATCACACCCTCTCTACCCAGCAACAGTTAGCCCCTAATCACACCCTCTCTACCCAGCAACAGTTAGCCCCTAATCACACCTCTCTACCCAGACAACAGTTAGCCCCTAATCACACCCTCTCTACCCAGCAACAGTTAGCCCCTAATCACACCCTCTCTACCCAGCAACAGTTGGCCCCTAATCACACCCTCTCTACCCAGCAACAGTTAACCAGTTAGCCCCTAATCACACCCTCTCTACCCAACAACAGTTACCAGTTAGCCCCTAATCACACCCTCTCTACCCAGCAACAGTTAGCCCCTAATCACACCCTCTCTACCCAACAACAGTTAACCAGTTAGCCCCTAATCACACCTCTCTACCCAACAACAGTTAGCCCCTAATCACACCCTCTCTACCCAACAACAGTTAGCCAGCTGCCCTAATCACACCCTCTCTGCCCAGCAACAGTTAGCCCTAACCCTCACATCACACCCTCTCTACCCAGCAACAGTTAGCCCCTAATCACACCCTCTCTACCCAGCAACAGTTAGCCCCTAATCACACCCTCTCTACCCAGACAACAGTTAGCCCCTAATCACACCCTCTCTACCCAACAACAGTTGGCCCCTAATCACACCCTCTCTACCCAGAAACAGTTAGCCCCTAATCACACCCTCTCTACCCAGCAACAGTTAGCCCCTAATCACACCCTCTCTACCCAGACAACAGTTAGCCCCTAATCACACCTCTCTACCCAGAACCAGTTAGCCCTAATCACACCCTCTCTACCCAACAACAGTTAGCCCCTAATCACACCCTCTCTACCCAACAACAGTTAACCAGTTAGCCCCTAATCACACCCTCTCTACCCAGCAACAGTTAGCCCCTAATCACACCCTCTCTACCCAACAACAGTTAGCCCCTAATCACACCCTCTCTACCCAGCAACAGTTAGCCCCTAATCACACCCCTCTACCCAGCAACAGTTAGCCCTAATCACACCTCTCTACCCAGCAACAGTTAGCCCTAATCACACCCTCTCTACCCAGCAACAGTTAGCCCCTAATCACACCCCTCTACCCAACAACAGTTAACCAGTTGGCCCTAATCACACCCTCTCTACCCAGCAACAGTTAACCAGTTAGCCCCTAATCACACCCTCTCTACCCAGCAACAGTTAGCCCCTAATCACACCCTCTCTACCCAGCAACAGTTAGCCAGTTAGCCCTAATCACACCCTCGCTACCCAACAACAGTTAACCAGTTAGCCCCTAATCACACCCTCTCTACCCAGCAACAGTTAGCCAGTTAGCCCCTAATCACACCCTCTCTACCCAGCAACAGTTAGCCAGTTAGCCCCTAATCACCCCTCTCTATCCAGCAACAGTTAGCCAGTTAGCCCTAATCACACCCTCTCTATCCAGCAACAGTTAGCCAGTTAGCCCTAATCACCCCCTCTCTATCCAGCAACAGTTAACCAGTTAGCCCCTAATCACACCTCTCTATCCAGCAACAGTTAGCCAGTTGGCCCCTAATCACACCCTCTCTACCCAGAAACAGTTAACCAGTTAGCCCCTAATCACACCCTCTCTACCCAGCAACAGTTAGCCAGTTAGCCCCTAATCACACCCTCTCTACCCAGCAACAGTTAGCCCCTAATCACACCCTCTCTACCCAGCAACAGTTAGCCAGTTAGCCCCTAATCACACACTCTCTACCCAGAAAAAGTTAGCCAGTTAGCCAATAATCACACCCTCTCTACCCAGCAACAGTTAGCCCCTAATCACACCCTCTCTACCCAGCAACAGTTAGCCCCTAATCACACCCTCTCTACCCAGAAACAGTTAACCCCTAATCACACCCTCTCTACCCAGCAACAGTTAGCCCCTAATCACACCCTCTCTACCCAACAACAGTTAGGCCCTAATCACACCTCGCTACCCAACAACAGTTAACCAGTTGGCCCCTAATCACACCTCTCTACCCAGAAACAGTTGGCCCATAATCACACCCTCTCTACCCAACAACAGTTGGCCCTAATCACACCTCTCTACCCAACAACAGTTAGCCCTAATCACACCTCTCTGCCCAACAACAGTTAGCCCCTAATCACACCCTCTCTACCCAACAACAGTTAGCCCCTAATCACACCCTCTCTACCCAGCAACAGTTAGCCCCTAATCACACCCTCTCTACCCAACAACAGTTGGCCCCTAATCACACCCTCTCTACCCAGCAACAGTTAGCCCCTAATCACACCCTTTCTACCTAATAATAGTTAGCCTCTAATCATACCTTACCTAACAAATAGTTAGCCCTTTAATTTACACTTTCTACCTAACAACAGTTAGCCCCTAATCATACTTTCTTTCTTCCAGAAACAGTTAGCCCCTAATTACTCCTTCTACCTAGAACCAGTTAGCCCTTTGCATCACACTTTCCACCTAACAATAGTTAGCTCCCTAATCACACCTTCTACCCAACAACAGTTAAACCAGTTAGCCTCTTTCTATTGAAACACTCCTTTAATTCTACCTTCTACCTAGAAACAGTTAGCCTTTATCCACCTTCTACCTAACAACAGTTAGCCCCTAATCACACCCTCTCTACCCAACAACAGTTAGCCCATAATCACACCCTCTCTACCCAACAACAGTTAGCCCCTAATCACTCCCTCTCTACCCAACAACAGTTAGCCCCTAATCACACCCTCTCTACCCAACAACAGTTAGCCCCTAATCACACCCTCTCTACCCAACAACAGTTAGCCCCTAATCACACGCTCTCTACCCAACAACAGTTAGCCCTAATCACACCCTCTCTACCCAGCAACAGTTAGCCCCTAATCACACCCTCTCTGCCCAGAAACAGTTAGCCCCTAATCACACCCTCTCTACCCAGAAACAGTTAACCCCTAACCACACCCTCTCTACCCAACAACAGTTAGCCCCTAATCACACCCTCTCTACCCAGAAACAGTTGGCCCCTAATCACACCCTCTCTACCCAGAAACAGTTAGCCCCTAATCACACCCTCTCTACCCAGAAACAGTTAACCCCTAATCACACCCTCTCTACCCAGCAACAGTTGGCCCCTAATCACACCCTCTCTACCCAGAAACAGTTAACCCCTAATCACACCCTCTCTACCCAGCAACAGTTAGCCCCTAATCACACCCTCTCTACCCAACAACAGTTAACCAGTTAGCCCCTAATCACACCCTCTCTACCCAGCAACAGTTAGCCCCTAATCACACCCTCTCTACCCAACAACAGTTAGCCCCTAATCACACCCTCTCTACCCAGCAACAGTTAGCCAGTTAGCCCCTAATCACACCCTCGCTACCCAACAACAGTTAACCAGTTAGCCCCTAATCACACCCTCTCTACCCAGCAACAGTTAGCCAGTTAGCCCCTAATCACACCCTCTCTACCCAGCAACAGTTAGCCGGTTAGCCCCTAATCACACCCTCTCTATCCAGCAACAGTTAACCAGTTAGCCCCTAATCACACCCTCTCTATCCAGCAACAGTTAGCCAGTTAGCCCCTAATCACCCCTCTCTATCCAGCAACAGTTAACCAGTTAGCCCCTAATCACACCTCTCTATCCAGCAACAGTTAGCCAGTTAGCCCCTAATCACACCCTCTCTACCCAGAAACAGTTAACCAGTTAGCCCCTAATCACACCCTCTCTACCCAGCAACAGTTAGCCAGTTAGCCCCTAATCACACCCTCTCTACCCAGCAACAGTTAGCCCCTAATCACACCTCTCTACCCAGAAACAGTTAGCCAGTTAGCCCCTAATCACACACTCTCTACCCAGAAACAGTTAGCCAGTTAGCCAATAATCACACCCTCTCTACCCAGCAACAGTTAGCCCCTAATCACACCCTCTCTACCCAGCAACAGTTAGCCCCTAATCACACCCTCTCTACCCAGAAACAGTTAACCCCTAATCACACCCTCTCTACCCAGCAACAGTTAGCCCCTAATCACACCTCTCTACCCAACAACAGTTAGGCCCTAATCACACCCTCGCTACCCAACAACAGTTAACCAGTTAGCCCCTAATCACACCCTCTCTACCCAGAAACAGTTAGCCCATAATCACACCTCTCTACCCAACAACAGTTAGCCCCTAATCACACCCTCTCTACCCAACAACAGTTAGCCCCTAATCACACCCTCTCTACCCAACAACAGTTAGCCCCTAATCACACCCTCTCTACCCAACAACAGTTAGCCCATAATCACACCCTCTCTACCCAACAACAGTTAGCCCCTAATCACACCCTCTCTACCCAGCAACAGTTAGCCCCTAATCACACCTCTCTACCCAACAACAGTTAGCCCCTAATCACACCCTCTCTACCCAGAAACAGTTAGCCCCTAATCACACCCTCTCTACCCAGAAACAGTTAACCCCTAATCACACCCTCTCTACCCAACAACAGTTAGCCCCTAATCACACTCCTCTCTACCCAGAAACAGTTAGCCCCTAATCACACCTCTCTCTACCCAGAAACAGTTAGCCCCTAATCACACCCTCTCTACCCAGAAACAGTTAGCCCCTAATCACACCCTCTACCCAGAAACAGTTAGCCCCTAATCACACCCTCTCTACCCAGAAACAGTTAGCCCCCTAATCACACCCTCTCTACCCAACAACAGTTAGCCCCTAATCACACCCTCTCTACCCAGCAACAGTTAACCAGTTAGCCCCTAATCACACCCTCTCTACCCAGAAACAGTTAGCCCCTAATCACACCCTCTCTACCCAGCAACAGTTAGCCCCTAATCACACCCTCTCTACCCAACAACAGTTAGCCCCTAATCACACCTCTCTACCCAACAACAGTTAACCAGTTAGCCCCTAATCACACCCTCTCTACCCAGAAACAGTTAGCCCCTAATCACACCCTCTCTACCCAGCAACAGTTAGCCCCTAATCACACCCTCTCTACCCAACAACAGTTAGCCCCTAATCACACCCTCTCTACCCAGCAACAGTTAACCAGTTAGCCCCTAATCACACCCTCTCTACCCAGAAACAGTTAGCCCCTAATCACACCCTCTCTACCCAGCAACAGTTAGGCCCCTAATCACACCCTCTCTACCCAGCAACAGTTAGCCCCTAATCACACCCTCTCTACCCAGCAACAGTTAACCAGTTAGCCCCTAATCACACCTCTCTACCCAGCAACAGTTAGCCCCTAATCACACCCTCTCTACCCAGCAACAGTTAGCCCCTAATCACACCCTCTCTACCCAACAACAGTTAGCCCCTAATCACACCCTCTCTACCCAGCAACAGTTAGCCCCTAATCACACTCTCTACCCAGAAACAGTTAACCCTAATCACACCCTCTCTGCAGCAACAGTTAACCAGTTAGCCCCTAATCACACCCTCTCTACCCAGAAACAGTTAGCCCCTAATCACACCCTCTACTCAGCAACAGTTAACCAGTTAGCCCCTAATCACACCTCTCTCTACCCAACAACAGTTAGCCCCTAATCACACCCTCTCTACCCAGCAACAGTTAGCTAATCACACCCTCCCTCTCACCCAGAAACAGTTAACCCTAATCACACCCTCTCTACCCAGCAACAGTTAACCAGTTAGCCCCTAATCACACCCACATGAAGGAGAGGAACTGAGGAAGATAATTTCAGATTGTTTAGCCATCTCTATATTTCTCTCACCTTGGCAGGCATCTTGTCGGATGTGGGACAGACCACGGTGTTGGCGTCTCGAACAGGGTGGCCAGGTTGGCCCGGTGTCGGGCCTGCAGAGCCCGTCTTCTCTCCTTCGGCCGGTGCTCCTCCGTGTCCCGTTTCCTCCGGAGCCCGGTCGGACCCGGTACGGCCTCGTCTGGACATCCTGGTGTATTAATGGGTTATATACAATAATAATAATAATAATAAGACACTACACGGGTTATTAAGAGTTATATCGGTCGACAACAACAAGATGGCTACCGAGCACTGATTAGCTGTTTTTAGATACTTGATTAAGTTTAGAGTTGGATAATATATCCACAGACCTTATTATGTTGTTGTTGCTACCTTACCTTTTTTGAAATCCTTTATAAATGTTATGTTAACAAACTGTCCGCGTTTCTGTTAAATTGTTATGGAAAATGATCTTATAGTGTGATTGTTGTCGTGCACAGATGAACGGCGGTAAAGAGGCTCCAACCGTCTCATCAACCGGCAGTATTGAGATCAGTGATGCCAATTTAGCTAATTTTGCTAGATTTAGAAACTTTTCCTAGCAACAAATTTAGATACTTAAAAAAATAAAAACTTTTAGCAACTTTTGATGAAGTGACTCAAACGCTCAAATGCATTTTCCTCTAAATGACAAAAAAAAAAAAAACCGATGTTCTCGGTCACAACACGTGTCTGGCTGCTAAAATGCGTTGTGGTGACGTCAGCAACCATTTCGGTAAATTGCAAATTAATCATCGGCTGACTGCAGTAGTAGTAGTGGTGGTGGTGGTGGTAGTACGGGTTCCACGAGACAAAACCCAATGAATATAGATGGTCACAAATGTTTTGATCCTGGACATAACTTACAACATCAATCAACATGTCTCAATCAAAATTGTACAGAAAGGGGTGGGGAGTCTGTACCTGAATTTAAGGTGTCTGGAGCCAAAGTAATTAGGGATGATTGACGGGCAATACTTTGCGTACTGCAAATCAGAAATGCTTTGCAAAAAAATGTATGACATCAAAAAAATATTGTGCTACAGCAAAGTATATAAATAAATCAAAACCTTTCAACCCCGCAACGCCGTCTACATTACCACAGGTGGTTAAGAAAGTGGAGAACTGCAGAAGCCACGATAGCAATGGCCACTGCAAAGCATTTATTCCATGCGACCATTTAAGTATGGCTTGCAAAGCTGCCTTTTCAGTTTCTGTGGCAGCAACAAACTTCCAAATGGACCGCACCAAGTGCACAGAAATGATTAGGGGTACTGGCTCCTTATTTTCCTGAAAAGGGTAACATCAGATGTGTAGGGGATGGATGAGAAGTTCAGTCTCCTTTTGGATGAGTCCACTGATGTCAGTTTCTCGAAATACCTGGGTGTAGTGATTTGGTATTCAAACGCTAAAAGCGAACCGTTGTCCACATTTTCGGGCTGGTTGAATTGGAGGAAGGGGGCGATGCCAGATCAATAGTAAAGGCGGTAAGGTAAGTGTAACCTTGAAAAAGATACTCTTCAGGGTGTTGGCACTGATAATGCGTTTGTGATGACTGGGGTGCACAATATTTTAAAGGAAGAATGTGCATTTCCTAATTTGGTTTTCAGTCTTTACAATTGGCTGTCAGTGCAGCATCCACAGAACCATCCCTAGGAGTGTTGAGTACTTAACCCATCCCTAGGAGTGTTGAGTACTTAACCCATCCCTAGGAGTGTTGAGTACTTAAACCATCCCTAGGAGTGTTGAGTACTTCATCAGGGAACCCATCCCTAGGAGTGTTGAGTACTTAACCCATCCCTAGGAGTGTTGAGTACTTAACCCATCCCTAGGAGTGTTGAGTACTTCAACCATCCCTAGGAGTGTTGAGTACTTAACCCATCCCTAGGAGTGTTGAGTACTTCAACCATCCCTAGGAGTGTTGAGTACTTCAACCATCCCTAGGAGTGTTGAGTACTTAAACCATCCCTAGGAGTGTTGAGTACTTAACCCATCCCTAGGAGTGTTGAGTACTTAACCCATCCCTAGGAGTGTTGAGTACTTAAACCATCCCTAGGAGTGTTGAGTACTTCATCAGGGAACCCATCCCTAGGAGTGTTGGGTACTTAAACCATCCCTAGGAGTGTTGAGTACTTCATCAGGGAACCATCCCTAGGAGTGTTGAGTACTTAAACCATCCCTAGGAGTGTTGAGTACTTCATCAGGGAACCCATCCCTAGGAGTGTTGAGTACTTCATCAGGAACCCATCCTAGGAGTGTTGAGTACTTAAACCATCCCTAGGAGTGTTGAGTACTTCATCAGGGAACCATCCCTAGGAGTGTTGAGTACTTAAACCATCCCTAGGAGTGTTGAGTACTTAAACCATCCCTAGGAGTGTTGAGTACTTCATCAGGGAACCCATCCCTAGGAGTGTTGAGTACTTAAACCATCCCTAGGAGTGTCCTTGTGTCTCTCCTGGTGTCTCTCCTGGTGTCTTCCTTGCCATTCATATGAAACGGTGGTGTCTCTCCTTGCTGTTCATATGAAACGTGGTGTCTCTCCTGGTGTCTCTCCTGGTGTCTCTCCTGGTGTCTCTCCTGGTGTTCTCCTTACCGTTCATATGAAACGGTGGTGTCTCTCCTGGTGTCTCTCCTGGTGTCTCTCCTGGTGTCTCTCCTTGCTGTTCATATGAAACGGTGGTGTCTCTCCTGGTGTCTCCCTTGCTGTTCATATGAAACGGTGGTGTCTCTCCTGGTGTCTCCTGGTGTCTCTCCTGGTGTCTCTCCTTGCCATTCATATGAAACGGTGGTGTCTCTCCTGGTGTCTCTCCTGCCATTCATATGAAACGGTGGTGTCTCCTGGTGTCTCTCCTTGTGTCTCTCCTGGTGTCTCTCCTTGCCATTCATATGAAACAGTGGTGTCTCTCCTGGTGTCTCTCCTGGTGTCTCTCCTGGTGTCTCTCCTGGTGTCTCTCCTGGTTTCTCTACTTGCCATTCATATGAAACAGTGGTGTCTCTCCTGGTGTCTCTCCTTGCTGTTCATATGAAACGGTGGTGTCTCTCCTGGTGTCTCTCCTTGCCATTCATATGAAACGGTGGTGTCTCTCCTGGTGTCTCTCCTGGTGTCTCTCCTTGCCATTCATATGAAACAGTGGTGTCGCTCCTGGTGTCTCTCCTGGTGTCTCTCCTGGTGTCTCTCCTGGTGTCTCTCCTGGTTTCTCTACTTGCCATTCATATCAAACGGTGGTGTCTCTCCTGGTGTCTCTCCTTGTGTCTCTCCTGGTGTCTCTCCTTGCCATTCATATGAAACAGTGGTGTCTCTCCTGGTGTCTCTCCCTTGCTGTTCATATGAAACGGTGGTGTCTCTCCTGGTGTCTCTCCTTGCTGTTCATATGAAACGGTGGTGTCTCTCCTGGTGTCTCTCCTGGTGTCTCTCCTGGTGTCTCTCCTTGCCATTCATATGAAACGGTGGTGTCTCTCCTGGTGTCTCTCCTTGCCATTCATATGAAACGGTGGTGTCTCTCCTGGTGTCTCTCCTGGTGTCTCTCCTTGCCATTCATATGAAACGGTGGTGTCTCTCCTGGTGTCTCTCCTGGTGTCTCTCCTGGTGTCTCTCCTGGTGTCTCTCCTGGTTTCTCTACTTGCCATTCATATGAAACGGTGGTGTTCTCCTTGCCATTCATATGAAACGGTGGTGTCTCTCCTGGTGTCTCTCCTTGCCATTCATATGAAACGGTGGTGTCTCTCCTTGTGTCTCTCCTGGTGTCTCTCCTGGTGTCTCTCCTTGCTGTTCATATGAAACGGTGTTGTCTCTCCTTGCCATTCATATGAAACGGTGGTGTCTCTCCTGGTGTCTCTCCTTGTGTCTCTCCTGGTGTCTCTCCTTGCTGTTCATATGAAACGGTGGTGTCTCTCCTTGTGTCTCTCCTGGTGTCTCTCCTGGTGTCTCTCCTTGCTGTTCATATGAAACGGTGTTGTCTCTCCTTGCCATTCATATGAAACGGTGTTGTCTCTCCTTGCTGTTCATATGAAACGGTGGTGTCTCTCCTTGTGTCTCTCCTGGTGTCTCTCCTGGTGTCTCTCCTTGCTGTTCATATGAAACGGTGTTGTCTCTCCTTGCCATTTCATATGAAACGGTGTTGTCTCCTCCTTGCCATTCATATGAAACGGTGTTGTCTCTCCTTGTGTCTCTCCTTGCTGTTCATTATGAAGCGGTGTTGTCTCTCCTTGTGTCTCTCCTGGTGTCTCTCCTGGTGTCTCTCCTTGCCATTCATATGAAACGGTGGTGTCTCTCCTGGTGTCTCTCCTTTCCATTCATATGAAACGGTGGTGTCTCTCCTGGTGTCTCTCCTTTCCATTCATATGAAACGGTGGTGTCTCTCCTGGTGTCTCTCCTTGCCATTCATATGAAACGGTGGTGTCTCTCCTGGTGTCTCTCCTGGTGTCTTCTCCTTGCCATTCATATGAAACGGTGGTGTCTCTCCTGGTGTCTCTCCTTTCCATTCATATGGAAACGGTGGTGTCTCTCCTGGTGTCTCTCCTTTCCATTCATATGAAACGGTGGTGTCTCTCCTGGTGTCTCTCCTTGCCATTCATATGAAACGGTGGTGTCTCTCCTGGTGTCTCTCCTTTCCATTCAAATGAAACGGTGGTGTCTCTCCTGGTGTCTCTCCTGGTGTCTCTCCTTGCCATTCATATGAAACGGTGGTGTCTCTCCTGGTGTCTCTCCTTGCCATTCATATGAAACGGTGGTGTCTCTCCTGGTGTCTCTCCTTTCCATTCATATGAAACGGTGGTGTCTCTCCTGGTCGTTCATCTGACACGGTGGTGTCTCTCCTTGCCATTCATATGAAACGGTGGTGTCTCTCCTGGTGTCTCTCCTGGTGTCTCTCCTTGCCATTCATATGAAACGGTGGTGTCTCTCCTTGCCATTCATATGAAACGGTGGTGTCTCTCCTGGTGTCTCTCCTGGTGTCTCTCCTTGCCATTCATATGAAACGGTGGTGCTCTCCTTGCCATTCATATGAAACGGTGGTGTCTCTCCTTGCCATTCATATGAAACGGTGGTGTCTCTCCTGGTGTCTCTCCTTGCCATTCATATGAAACGGTGGTGTCTCTCCTGGTGTCTCTCCTTGCTGTTCATATGAAACGGTGGTGTCTCTCCTGGTGTCTCTCCTTGCCATTCATATGAAACGGTGGTGTCTCTCCTGGTGTCTCTCCTGGTGTCTCTCCTGGTGTCTCTCCTTGCCGTTCATATGAAACGGTGGTGTCTCTCCTGGTGTCTCTCCTGGTGTCTCTCCTTGCCATTCATATGAAACGGTGGTGTCTCTCCCTTGTGTCTCTCCTTGCTGTTCATATGAAACGGTGGTGTCTTCTTCCTTGCCGTTCATATGAAACGGTGGTGTCTCTCCTTGCCGTTCATATGAAACGGTGGTGTCTCTCCTTGTGTCTCTCCTTGCTGTTCATATGAAACGGTGGTGTCTCTCCTTGCTGTTCATATGAAACGGTGGTGTCTCTCCTGGTGTCTCTCCTTGCCATTCATATGAAACGGTGGTGTCTCTCCTGGTGTCTCTCCTGGTGTCTCTCCTTTCCATTCATATGAAACGGTGGTGTCTCTCCTTGTGTCTCTCCTTGCTGTTCATATGAAACGGTGGTGTCTCTCCTTGTGTCTCTCCTTGCCATTCATATGAAACGGTGGTGTCTCTCCTGGTGTCTCTCCTGGTGTCTCTCCTTGCCATTCATATGAAACGGTGGTGTCTCTCATTGCCATTCATATGAAACGGTGGTGTCCTCCTGGTGTCTCTCCTGGTGTCTCTCCTTGCTGTTCATATGAAACGGTGGTGTCTCTCCTTGCCATTCATATGAAACGGTGGTGTCTCTCCTGGTGTCTCTCCTGGTGTCTCTCCTTGCCATTCATATGAAACGGTGGTGTCTCTCCTTGTGTCTCTCCTTGCTGTTCATATGAAACGGTGGTGTCTCTCCTGTGTCTCTCCTGGTGTCTCTCCTGGTGTCTCTCCTGGTGTCTCTCCTGGTGTCTCTCCTGGTGTCTCTACTTGCCATTCATATGAAACGGTGGTGTCTCTCCTGGTGTCTCTCCTTGCCATTCATATGAAACGGTGGTGTCTCTCCTTGCCATTCATATGAAACGGTGGTGTCTCTCCTGGTGTCTCTCCTTGCCATTCATATGAAACGGTGGTGTCTCTCCTTGTGTCTCTCCTGGTGCTCTCCTGGTGTCTCTCCTTGCTGTTCATATGAAACGGTGTTGTCTCTCCTTGCCGTTCATATGAAACGGTGGTGTCTCTCCTGGTGTCTCTCCTGTGTCTCTCCTGGTGTCTCTCCTTGCTGTTCATATGAAACGGTGGTGTCTCTCCTTGTGCTCTCCTGGTGTCTCTCCTGGTGTCTCTCCTTGCTGTTCATATGAAACGGTGTTGTCTCTCCTTGCCATTCATATGAAACGGTGGTGTCTCTCCTTGCTGTTCATATGAAACGGTGGTGTCTCTCCTTGTGTCTCTCCTGGTGTCTCTCCTGGTGTCTCTCCTTGCTGTTCATATGAAACGGTGGTGTCTCTCCTTGCCATTCATATGAAACGGTGTTGTCTCTCCTTGCCATTCATATGAAACGGTGTTGTCTCTCCTGTGTCTCTCCTTGTGTCTCTCCTTGCTGTTCATATGAAACGGTGTTGTCTCTCCTTGTGTCTCTCCTTGTGTCTCTCCTTGCTGTTCATATGAAACGGTGTTGTTCTCCTGTCTCTCCTGGTGTCTCTCCTGGTGTCTCTCCTTGCCATTCATATGAAACGGTGGTGTCTCTCCTGGTGTCTCTCCTTGCCATTCATATGAAACGGTGGTGTCTCTCCTGGTGTCTCTCCTGGTGTCTCTCCTTGCCATTCATATGAAACGGTGGTGTCTCTCCTGGTGTCTCTCCTGGTGTCTCTCCTTGCCATTCATATGAAACGGTGGTGTCTCTCCTGGTGTCTCTCCTGTGTCTTCCTTGCTGTTCATATGAAACGGTGGTGTCTCTCCTTGCCATTCATATGAAACGGTGGTGTCTCTCCTGGTGTCTCTCCTGGTGTCTCTCCTTGCCATTCATATGAAACGGTGGTGTCTCTCCTTGCCATTCATATGAAACGGTGGTGTCTCTCCTTGCCATTCATATGAAACGGTGTCTCTCCTGGTGTCTCTCCTGCCATTCATATGAAACGGTGGTGTCTCTCCTGGTGTCTCTCCTTGCTGTTCATATGAAACGGTGGTGTCTCTCCTGGTGTCTCTCCTTGCCATTCATATGAAACGGTGGTGTCTCTCCTGGTGTCTCTCCTGGTGTCTCTCCTTGCCATTCATATGAAACGGTGGTGTCTCTCCTGGTGTCTCTCCTGGTGTCTCTCCTTGCCATTCATATGAAACGGTGTTGTCTCTCCTTGTGTCTCTCCTTGCTGTTCATATGAAACGGTGGTGTCTCTCCTTGCCATTCATATGAAACGGTGGTGTCTCTCCTTGCCATTCATATGAAACGGTGGTGTCTCTCCTTGTGTCTCTCCTTGCTGTTCATATGAAACGGTGGTGTCTCTCCTTGCTGTTCATATGAAACGGTGGTGTCTCTCCTGGTGTCTCTCCTTGCCATTCATATGAAACGGTGGTGTCTCTCCTGGTGTCTCTCCTGGTGTCTCTCCTTTCCATTCATATGAAACGGTGGTGTCTCTCCTTGTGTCTCTCCTTGCTGTTCATATGAAACGGTGGTGTCTCTCCTTGTGTCTCTCCTTGCCATTCATATGAAACGGTGGTGTCTCTCCTGGTGTCTCTCCTGGTGTCTCTCCTTGCTGTTCATATGAAACGGTGGTGTCTCTCCTTGCCATTCATATGAAATGGTGGTGTCTCTCCTGGTGTCTCTCCTGGTGTCTCTCCTTGCCATTCATATGAAACGGTGGTGTCTCTCCTTGTGTCTCTCCTTGCTGTTCATATGAAACGTTGGTGTCTCTCCTTGTGTCTCTCCTGGTGTCTCTCCTGGTGTCTCTCCTGGTGTCTCTCCTGGTGTCTCTCCTGGTTTCTCTACTTGCCATTCATATGAAACGGTGGTGTCTCTCCTGGTGTCTCTCCTTGCCATTCATATGAAACGGTGGTGTCTCTCCTTTCCATTCATATGAAACGGTGGTGTCTCTCCTTGCCATTCATATGAAACGGTGGTGTCTCTCCTGGTGTCTCTCCTGGTGTCTCTCCTTGCCATTCATATGAAACGGTGGTGTCTCTCCTTGCCATTCATATGAAACGGTGGTGTCTCTCCTGGTGTCTCTCCTGTGTCTCTCCTTGTGTCTCTCCTTGCCATTCATATGAAACGGTGGTGTCTCTCCTTGCCATTCATATGAAACGGTGGTGTCTCTCCTTGCCATTCATATGAAACGGTGGTGTCTCTCCTGGTGTCTCTCCTGGTGTCTCTCCTTGCCATTCATATGAAACGGTGGTGTCTCTCCTTGTGTCTCTCCTGGTGTCTCTCCTTGCTGTTCATATGAAACGGTGGTGTCTCTCCTTGCTGTTCATATGAAACGGTGGTGTCTCTCCTGGTGTCTCTCCTGGTGTCTCTCCTTGCCATTCATATGAAACGGTGGTGTCTCTCCTGGTGTCTCTCCTTGACATTCATATGAAAAGGTGGTGTCTCTCCTTGCTGTTCATATGAAACGGTGGTGTCTCTCCTGGTGTCTCTCCTGGTGTCTCTCCTGGTGTCTCTCCTTGCTGTTCATATGAAACGGTGGTGTCTCTCCTTGTGTCTCTCCTGGTGTCTCTCCTGGTGTCTCTCCTTGCTGTTCATATGAAACGGTGGTGTCTCTCCTTGTGTCTCTCCTGGTGTCTCTCCTGGTGTCTCTCCTTGCCATTCATATGAAACGGTGGTGTCTCTCCTTGTGTCTCTCCTGGTGTCTCTCCTGGTGTCTCTCCTTGCTGTTCATATGAAACGGTGTTGTCTCTCCTTGCCATTCATATGAAACGGTGGTGTCTCTCCTTGCCATTCATATGAAACGGTGGTGTCTCTCCTTGCCATTCATATGAAACGGTGGTGTCTCTCCTGGTGTCTCTCCTTGCCATTCATATGAAACGGTGGTGTCTCTCCTGGTGTCTCTCCTGGTGTCTCTCCTTGCTGTTCATATGAAACGGTGTTGTCTCTCCTTGCCATTCATATGAAACGGTGGTGTCTCCTCCTTGCCATTCATATGAAACGGTGGTGTCTCTCCTGGTGTCTCTCCTTGCCATTCATATGAAACGGTGTCTCCCGGTGTCTCTCCTGGTGTCTCTCCTTGCCGTTCATATGAAACGGTGGTGTCTCTCCTTGCTGTTCTACTGGTGTCTCTCCTTGCTGTTCATATGAAACGGTGGTGTCTCTCCGGTCTCTCCTTGCCATTCATATGAAACGGTGGTGTCTCTCCTTGCCATTCATATGAAACGGTGGTGTCTCTCCTTGCCATTCATATGAAACGGTGGTGTCTCTCCTGGTGTCTCTCCTTGCCATTCATATGAAACGGTGGTGTCTCTCCTGGTGTCTCTCCTGGTGTCTCTCCTGGTGTCTCTCCTGGTGTCTCTGCCTGGTGTCTCTCCTTTCCATTCATATGAAACGTGAGTGGTGTCTCTCCTGGTGTCTCTCCTTGCCATTCATATGAAACAGTGGTGTCTCTCCTGGTGTCTCTCCTTGCCATTCATATGAAACGGTGGTAAATGTCGCCACCCAGAGGCAGCTGAGACAAATGTAATTCATAATGTCAATGTCCTTACCTCAATTAGATTTGCTCAACTCCTGCATCCTCTCTCTCCTCCATCTTCTCTCTCCTCTATCCTCTCTCTCCTCCATCCCCTCTCTCCTCCATCCTCTCTCTCCTCCATCCTCTCTCTCTCTCCTCCATCCTCTCTCTCTCCTCCATCCTCTCTCTCTCCTCCATCCTTCTCTCTCTCCTCCATCCTCTCTCTCTCCTCCATCCTCTCTCTCCTCCATCCTCTTTCTCTCCTCCATCCTCTCTCGCCTCCATCCTCTCTCTCCTC